>NW_024041039.1:7659012-7684012 GCF_014851395.1 Micropterus salmoides
AAAGGCAAGTATCTTTGCAAGAACAGATGTTGATGTGGAGTGTTGACAGATTTGGGTGTGAGTTTTCAGGATAATTTGCTGAATTGTACCTAGTGCAACATCATTTTAAATTGTTGATTATATCTGTTTTGTATAAAGGGAGCTTTTCCCCATCTGGGTTGGATCCTTGGCCCCTGCTGTCACCTACACAACACTCCACGAGCTCTTCAGCAGGTGAAGCACCGCAGTCTGAAGATGTCATTCAGCACTCATTGAGATGTTTGAGTTCAGTTTCACAGTAGATGCAGAAGATTTCTGCAACAAGACTACAAAGAATAAAAGAACGACTGCTTTAATTTTGTAGAATAAAGACACACACATTTGATTTAGAGTCCTTGACGTGCTTTGGATAAAGAACTGGCACTATGCATACACTGCCATATTGATGATTTGTTCTTGGAATTTGACCACCAGAAGGCTCAGGTGTGAAAAGTGAGTTGCCCTGCATTGATATTAAAGATTTCAGGTCATGTGCTTGCACTCTTTTCTCTCTCCCTCTCAGAGCTGGGACGGTCTACAGCATCAAGATGCTGTTGGAACACCAGTGTGCCTTCGTGAACTACATCAAAAAGGAAGACTGTGACAGAGCCATACAGTGTATTAATGTATGTATCTGTAGTATTTGATTGATATTTAACTATTATATATCCTAATAGCAGCAGAGCAGTTATTACATTCATCTTTGACCAAAATCTTGAACTGGAGCCACAAAATGAAGGCTTTGAATGAGTTTGAAATTGTTAAAACTTAAAAATGTGTATACTACAGACCACAAAGGCACAGGGAGGGGCGTTTCCAGGCTCTTGAAATATCGGGGGCTTAGCCCACTGCAGAACTTTCATGTTTTAACCCCCCCACCCCCCATTGCCGCCTACCAAAAGTACATCTATATAGCAACAGGTGGAAATGTCTTTATTTTATAAAGGGAAGGACTCAATTTAGGTGGCAGGTGACAATTCGGAATATAAAAATATAATACAATGTAATGCAGAAGTCAGTAGCGTGCGTGTGTGTGTGCTTTTTTTTTTTTATTATAGATTATATACTATATATCGGTTGTTTACGTACATTTGGCGAATTATTCTTTTTTGGCCCACAACAGTTCGACCAGAGGGGGTGGGAGTGGGTACTGTAAGAGATGCGATTGGGCCAGCCCAATGTCAGTCTAGGCCTATACTTTTTTTTAATAAAAAAAAAAAAAAAACAGTTTGGCCAATATAAATAATTTGACTTGTAGCCTACTCGATGAGAGGAGCGCACTGCTCTTCATCAGAGGAAGAAAACCAAAACTGAAAACACTTGTGATCAGACAGAAATATCACCACAATTCCACACAAATGTTCACTTCAGCACCTCTGAAAGTGCAGCTCACATCCGCTTTTAGAGGGAATGAAGCATCCTGGAGTAGAGAGACAGTCAAACAGAGCAAAGTGTCTCTGAGCGAGTGGGACAGAGACAGCGGGACACAGAGCGACAGGTGTTGGTGTCGCGGTCAGGTGTGTCATGATATTCTCTCACTTTGCGGCGACTGTTAACATCTATATTTGAATGTATTGATTACAGTTTTGCTAGGGACAATTCAGAAGTCGTGGAAAAGCCCTGAAGCTATGAGCAATGCTCTCTCTCTCTCTCTCTCTTCTTGTGCTCTCTCTAAACGCAGGCAGGCTGAGTAATGGTGGCAGTATTATTGCGTGTAGCCTCCGCTCTTTAAAGACCTGCAACCTGCATCCTGATTATTGCATATTAACATGGAAAATATTTTGGTTGCTGTTGTTGAGTTACATTCGGGGCTACAGTCCCCGGAAAAATGACCTGGCGACGCCGATGGGCACAGGGATTTATTTCAGGCAAAATATTCCTGTAAGAAGTAATATTAAGAAGTAAATCAGAAAATATAATAGTCATACAGTGGCAAGTTCCAAGTAGAGCAGAAAGGTGTTTTTTTTTTTATGCTTTTTTTTTGTGTGTGTGTGTGGGTTATAAAAGCAGTGACTGTGACAACTGGAGCCTCTGTCAAGTCTGTCTGCTTCACTAAATCTGCATTATTTTCCTATTATACAAATCACCTCTGACATAAATGTTATCAGTCATCTCTTTGTAAAGCAGCTTCTCTTTTTTTTTCCTAAGCTGTGTGACTCCAGCACAGCTTTTACACAGAACATTTATTTTTCAAAAGTGATTTTAAAGTTTACAAAGAAATTCATAAATTAAGTTATCAAGTCAATCCTTCCTTATACCTCCTTTATACACTTTTTCTAGCTCTTACTGACCCCTTTGAATGATGGAGGAAACTAGAGCTGAAACAATAATTACGTGCAATTATTATTATTGGCTAAAGCTTCTTCAGGTTTCTGATTGCAAATGTGAATACTTACACCTAATAAAGTGAATTTTAACTTTTCATCAGACTCAGGAACACATTTAGACATTTTAAAAATGTCACCTTTGGTTCTGGGAAACTGATGGATATCTTTTATTTTCTGAAATATTATTAGCAAAAATAATAATACATTTTTTTTTGCAGCCTTAGATTTACATTTATTCATTTAGCTGATGCTTTTATCCAAAGCGACTTACAGTTGCTATACATGTCAGAGGTTGCACACCTCTGGAGCAAATAGTGTCAGGGACACAATGGTGGATGTCTCACAGTGGGAATCGAACCCACGTCTCCCACACCAAAGGCAAGCATCTTATCTATGAGCCATCACCACCCAAGATAAAATACTAAAAAATAGGATCTATTTGCCTTACGAACAAGTCACACAAAAAATTTATAAATTTGGAAGCAGATGTTCAGAATCTGTATGATGGAAACTTAAGTCCAGGTCTGGCCCAGAGTTTTACTTTACAGAACATTGATTACTTTGATTTACATTTTAACTGCTGTTTATTTGAGCGTGTGTGTCTGTCCGATGTTAAATGTCTGTTTCCTCTTCAGGGATTGGTGGTAGAGGGGGCCCCACTATCTGTGCGATATCCCAATAAGATCCACACTGGACTGGGTGCGTCCAAATTTGCCGCCACAGACTCGTTTTCACGACCCGGGTAAGAACATGCTATTTTCCCTCCTATTGATCAAAGCACTGTTCACTTTGGTTATGAGTCCTAAGGAAAATTATGTTTTTTAAAGTATTTAACCTCCCCTTAACTTAGACATGAATCTCTAGAATTGAATCGTGAAGTGAGAAATTGTTTTCCCTGTTGTTGTAGCCCGTTTTACAAGAAGGAGTGCTTTTTCTGGAGGACCACGGGCTGCACAAGGCAGGACTGCACCTTCAAACATGTCCCAGAGCACAAGAACATTGACAAGGACAAATTTACCAGTAGACTGGGAAATCTAGGAATTCAGAAATGACAAGCATGCATTGTTTCATGTGACATTTAATAGTGAAGTTGCCAAACTGGGTTGCTTTCAGTCATTCATCTTGGTTTCAAAAAAATAATCATTGTTTAGATTTGTCATTCTGCCGCTGCTACGTCATACTACTGTGTCATGGTAAACATTTGTGTGCATCAAGCTCCGAGCATTCCTTAGTACTGTTATTGTCAGGGATTATTTAATCTGTTTAAAGATTGTGTTAATACACTTGATGGTTTACTCTTGTAGTATTGTTTTAAAATTGATTTAACAGATATTTTGTTTCAGTCACCACTAGGTGGCACTGTTACCTCTTTATCCCTTAACTTTGGGGCTATTAACTGTTCTGCTTTCATTTTTAAAGCTGTAATTGATGAGTAGTAAGTCACATTGAATGTGCCATGTTTAACTGTAAAACTGTGCCCTGTATTTACATCACTGGGGCATTGGGTCTGTTTAATGTGCAGGATGACTAATGGTTCAGTTCATTATGTGTAATTTCTGTAATGCCATGTCTGTTGGAGAATCTGTTTAAGTGTAGTGATGTTTGTGTTCAAACAATCATACAAGAAGTGCCTTTTAGTAGCACTGTGGCTGCAGTTTATCATGGGTCAGTGCAGAGGGAATTAAAGCCGCAACTTTGAGGGCGTTAATATCGGGCCATGCACATTAATATATGTGGTACAAGACTGAAAACTTGGCGTAGGTGGAACAGTATAGATGGGCCTGGATGTGACTCACTACAAAGAATAATAAAGTCAGCCTCATGAGAAACTGCATAAGGCTAAAGCACGATTTGTGAGCATGATTATTCAAGCCTGTAACTAGCATGTAATTTGGGATATCACTATGAGGTCAGAGGAAGCTGTGATTTGAGGATGAGAGGCCTAGTGGTTTTTTTTTTTTTTTTTCGCTCTCCCATCACCAGATTAATCCCAGCAGCAGCTGTGTATCCTGTTGCAGTGTCCTTGAGTGAGAAAGCCCTCTGCGGTTGTCTTAGGTCAGCCTAAGTTAAGAGTAAAGAGCCAGTTAAATGCCTGAACAGTAACTGTTGCCCCCAAGATTTTTATCTAAAGCGAGGTTCTTTTAAGCCGAAAATACCTCACTTCAATCTGCCGGACTGTGTCTCCTTGCCGTTAATGTGGGTAGGATTTGTGTAGATCCCCCTTCGCTAAAGCCCAGCGGGTTTGTTACTTGACTCAAGCAGTTCAAGGTCACTTCTGTGACTCCGGTTATGCAATATGTGGGGTGTGAATTACAAAACCTTTCAAAAGAGCTGAATAATTGCCTAAAAATGAGGTTGGCGTGGTGAAAAAATGTTGAGGTATTTAGCTGTGAAAAGTGCTTAGTCTTGGCCTTACCATCAGAGCAGCTGTACTCGTGGGCATTAATTGGCTGATGGTGGCATACCTCACAAAGCCCTTTTGATCTGTGTGAGATTTGAGAGCATGAAAGGCCTGTAATACTAACAACATGAACTCTGGTTGAACCCATATGCTGCACTGGGACGTGCAGGTGATGCATTCAACTTGCAGAATAGGTCTATATTTAATCTTATTGGTCCGCTTGGCTTTGCCCTGCTTTGAAACCTGTGCAAATGCAGATAAAGACTCCATACGAGGTCAGAGTTCACAAACCGGCTGGCATCTACATGCAGCCACTCCGGGCCTGCACAGAGCCAATCCCTTACTTAACTAAAGCAAACACCAGAAAGATTAAGTGCATCTTGTTAAAAGGCTGCTTGGTTTGCAGAGCTTTTAACAGATTTCTGTCTTTCCCTCCCTCCCAATAGGGGGAAAAGGGAACAAGAAAACACGGTAACAGAAATTAACCAGCAGACGTGACATGTTGCTCTCCCACTCTTTGCTTTGTGATATATGGCTATGCAGCAAAAATCCTCCTCACTCCCCCTCAAGAGAAGTTCTCAGTTTGAGTAATTGAATGCATTGCTTTCAGCACAGGGATACATAAACTAATTTTTATTCTAATTCTGTGGTTTCTCTCTGCTGGTAAATAAACTATTGATGTGACGTGAGGGAGTAGCTGACTCAAGCTGTATATCAACAGTCTGATTTGTTTCTCAGGAAGCCAAAATAAATGCTCCACTGCAGCTTTGCAGGCGCTCAGCTTTCGGGGCCTCTGCTGAAACTTCTGAAACATATCTGTGCTTGTTTTGGAGCAACACACTAAAGTCATCTTTTGAACATTGTCTTTTTTTTTTAAAGGCCCTGAAAATGTGATTATTGTGGTCTTACATGAGCATGCACTTTTCTGCCGTTAGAACAGTTATTTCACAGTAGAAATGTCTGCCTGTGCTGTTATGTCTGTGCTCTTTTCACTGGTTTAAAGGGTATTTGTGTGCAAAAGTAAAGATTTAGCAATATTCAAATAAATTACTGAAGATTAGAAAGGTTTTTCAGTATTTAAATCTTAAAAAATAAAAACTTTCATTACATTTAATAAGAAATATTTACACTTACAGAGAAATACTCATATTTGAAACAAAGTTTTCACAGGCTTTAAGCCTGAAGTCTGTGTTAATACCAGACTAATCTTTTTATGTCAGTGTTTTTTTAACATTTGAAAAGACACGTTTGCCGTTTCTTCATCAGAGTTGTCGAAGTTCTGTCAAATCTCTTATAAAAATGCACTTTCACTGTAAAGTAATTTAAAAAGCGACCTATAGTGATCTTTATTTTGTAATTTAGATGTATAATTTCGGACCAAAGAGTTGTGTCTGCAGATTGTAATTGAGTGTGATAACTGAGCTCAACAAGCTGTTGTGATGGTAGACTCTCACAATGGGGAGGCATCTGGTTCACTGCAGTCTCTCGTACCAACCCTTGCTGGATTCCTTTGTTGCACTATGAAATGAATACAGTAATTGTCACAATGAGAAATTGACCTTCTCTTTAATCTAGACAGAGGCCCCCTTAACAAGTTAAAATAGCGCAAACCCAATTAGGGAATTGATTGCTTGCTTTCATTTTCCTCATTTGCATCAGGGTCATATAGGGAAGATAAATTAATGTCTAGTCTTTTGTCCACACTGTCATTCCTGGTTGTGGAGTATCTATTGCTAAGAAATGAGCAGGAGAAAAAGTCTTTTGTCTACCGTTGACGAACTCATCCCTGATACTCTGCTGTTAAACACATACAGAAAGAAAGACCTACAGAAGATTAAAAAGTCCTCACTCTCTCTGTTGTACAAATACAAACGCTTTCATGGTAATAGGATAATTTGATGTATCTTTCAAAGGGCAGTATCAGTGTTGATGCATGTTTTAGCTCGTTCACAACCATTCAGCATAGGTACACTTTATTGTCAGACATATGTAATGGCCTATTACAGGTTTTGAGCATGATTGTCATGTTTAGTGGTTTCTATTCATTTCACAATGATTAAAAAAAAAAACTCCACATGTTGAGACCGCAAGGATACATTATTTTCATTGTCAACAAATATGAAAAGGCCATAACCAACAATGCGTTGCTTCATCTCTCAACACTTTCCTACTTCTCTACCCTGTCTGTGGCACTGAGCCCCAAGCACGCTGGTTCCTAAAAAATATGTAAATCTTTATACTTTATACTCTTTATACTAAAAAAGGCTCAGTAATTTTCCTCAGACAGCTGGGAACTGTAGCAAACGCTTATCAAATAGAAGTAAATCGTGCATATGTTGGGGACTGTTTCTATTTTCAGCTGTGGATTAATACACATTTGGTGCACTGGGAGTATTTACAGCAGCAGGTTGGTGAATGTGGGACTGAGTCAAAATAAACGGTGCTCATGTTCATCTTAAAGGGGAACTCCACTGATTTGTACATATCAAAGTCTGTTTACGGTTCTTGGGGAGTACTGCTGTATGTGGAGGCGGGAAAAAAGTCGTATAAAGCCTTTTGTTTGAAAATACAAATCTGCAGCTGAGGAGTTAGAAAGAAGTGAGTTTACCAGACCCCTGTAGCCTGCTCATCTCTGCTTGAGGCTACATGCCACTACTAGCTTAACATCTGAATTTCCAACTGAACTGTCTGCACTTGCATTGTGGGTAATCTGGTGTCAGGTTTTGACAGGGAAGAAGAATGCGTGGAATAAAATCTGATTCAACAACTACTTTTAATTGACAACAATGGAGCTCAGTGACACAGAGGGATAAGATGTATCATGCCTTGACCTTAAATACTTGTCAGTAGAATCAATTGATTTTTGGTTTTGATCCTTTCATGGGATTTGTTTACAAAAAGAAAAATCTAGAATATGTCCAGACTGCAAAGAAGGAAGAAACATTTCAAACCATTACAAATGATGATTACATTAGTTTTAGTTGAGGTTAGCATAAAAACACTGTTATGGCCCTTTATAACATTTTTTCACTTTTCTGTACATACAGTATGTTCACTTAAACTGTAAGTGCATCCATAATGTAAAGTCCTGTTTCTTTACATGTGAATAAATGACTGAAGTGTGCAGGGTTTTATTATTATGTTTATTTTGAGTCGTACACACAGACTGTAGGGCGACAGGGAGCATAATGGCATTGACTCCCTTTGTTGTCTTCCCTGATAAATGGCAGTTTAAAGGTTGAATCTTGCATCTCTTTCATCTCCGTCAGCTGTGCACCTGCACAAATTCCACGCGTTGTCACTTTATTTTGGTCTTTGTCATCAATTGAAAAATGGCCTGCATGGGAGAAAAGTGTCATTAACATGATTAGAAGCTTGTAAACAAAAAGGGCCTTTGGATTTTCAAGGCACCACTGCAGACACCGTGATGCAAAGCGGGGCATGTCTCAACTTGCGTTTCCTTCAAGTATTTACGTCACTTAATGGGCCAAGAAATATGTGACCTGTGTGGGTTGTAATCATTAAAACCTCCCGTTAGGTTCTATTTCATCTTGTTATCGACCTACATATCTGGAGGTAACATGTTCAAGGGCATGAAAAATGTTGCTGCCTGTAAATCCTCTCATTGTTGCCTCAAGGAGTTTGACCTCCAATAATTGATGCCCATTTCCATACATCACCTTCATTACTGCAGAATTCTTAATGCTAAATCTCACATGAGCCTCTTTCACACATTGTTCAGTGGCTGTTTTCTGTTTTGTGTCACTCATTTTTCAAAAACCATAGATTAACCTCTACAGCACCAAACAAAATGTCACCATTAATCTGCAGGTTACTCCTTGGACGGTGATTTATAACAGGAGACACTTGTAATAAAATTTAACCCTCGAGCCTTTACTAAACTGCATGCTTCCTGTACAAATGAAACCTGCTTCCTTTAATACAGATAATGCTAAGTGGCATGTCAGCTCAGCTGAAGCCTTCTCTTAAAAATGTTTATGAATGGGTAAGGAAATATAACTCACTGCAAGATTTGTCACTCCTCACAGCCATCAATCCAGTCTATCTTCATTACTTAACCAGTTTGCATTAACGCTAAGCTTTATTGTTGAAACAGCCTGTGTAGAAGAAGGACAATGCAAACAAGGTAGTTTGCTGTGTAATGTTTACCATCCATTTAAGAAGCACTGAAGAGGCTGTTTATGTCCCTTCTGGTTATAGTGGCAGTGCAGCAACCAGGATGTCTGGGACGATTTAAGACTTCCTCCTGCTCGCCATTCTTGCTCTCTCTGTTTGAAAATGCTGCAGAGGATCTATCTGTTCCTCCCGTTGTAATGAACTTCCCTGGGGGCCCAGGCGCACCATGTGAAGACGCCTTAGTACCAGAGCGATTCATTACCTTGGAAATGTGAGCTTTTGTTCCGTTTTGAGCAGAGCCCCATTAATCTTGGGCTGCCTCCTGGCATGCAGGCCAGGTACTGCTTTGGTAATTACAGTTAATCATCATACAGACGTGCACATGGACCGTGGGCTCCTCAGTGGCTTCCATGCAGGGACAATTCTACCCCCTTACACTGTTGTTTACCCTCCTCCAACTGTATGTCTGCGTCACATTTGCACCATAAATAAGGCTCATTTCTTTCATTGTTATCTTTTTTGTCCTGGTAACCGAACCGCAACAGTTTTGGTAATTGTGTCCAGTAAGATTTGGCTCCTGTTGTGCAGCAGGCTCCTCAGTACCAACAAGTAAACATCCCAGCGCCGCTTCCCCAGCCCCCTATAAACATTTACACTATCCAGCTGTCAATGTTGCACAGTTACTGGAGCCTACTGTTCACCTGCCGTTTATGATTGTGATTAATGGACAGATTACAAGATGGATGATTTTCAGGAGCAACAAGCAGAAAGACACCATCTGTATCTCGGCGTCTCGTGGCACATGGATGACTTCATCACCCAGGGTTTCCTACTGTCACTGAAAACATGGAGGGCTATGATAGTTGAAATGTTTATATTTCGGCAAATATTTAATCAGCAAAAATGTTGATATTTGGTAAACTGTATTTTTTTAGACGTGCTAGCAGCATAGCTCTTTGGTCCAGTCTGAAATATCTCTACAGTTATTTGATTGCCAGTAAATCTGGAAAAGACACTATTAACTTTGGTTGTCCTCTGACTGTCCAACTACCACCATCATCTAAGTTTTATTTGTCCAATATGACCAAATTAATGATGTTCCCATCCGACTTTGCTCTGTTTTATATATAAGTGCTATATATCAAATGTAAGCATGCTAAATTAAGATGGTGAACATGTTAAACATTATACCAGTTAAACATCAGCATGTTAGCGTTCTGACTTCGGTATTTAGCTCAAAGTAACGCTGTGAACAGCCTCACAGAGCCGCTAGCACAGCTGTGGACTTGCCAACAATATAATGGTTCCAGCTTCTGAAATAAGAATTTTTGCTTGATATACACTTACCGGCCACTTTATTATGTACACCTGTTCAATTGCTTGTTAACACAAATGGCTAATCAGCCACTCAAATGGCAGCAACTCTATGCATTTTGGCATGTAGATGTGGTCAAGAGAACTTGCTGAAGTTCAAACTGAGCATCAGAATGGGGAGGAAAGGAGATTTAAGTGAATCTGATCGTGGCATGGTTGTTTGTTCCAGACGGGCTGGTCTGAGTATTTCAGAAACTGCTGATCTACTGGGATTTTCACGCACATCCATCTCTGGGGTTTACAGAGAATGGTCCGATAATGCACCATGTCACAAAGCTCAAACCATCTCTAAGTGGTTTTCTCAACATGACAATGAGTTCACTGTACTCCAATGGCCTCCACAGTCACCAGATCTCAATCCAATAGAGCACCTTTGTGATGTGGTGGAACGTGAGATTCGCATCATGGACATGCAGCTGACAAATCTGCAGCAACTGTGTGATGCTCTCATGTCAATGTGGACCAAAGTCCCTGAAGAATGATTCCAACACCTTGTTGAAAGTTGTTATCACGAATAATTAAGGCAATTCTGAAGGCAAAAGGGGGTAAAAACACAGTACTAGCAAGGTGTACCTAATAAAGTGCTTATAATATAGAGCAAGAGGGAAAATCCATTGTAGAAAAGATAAAGACCAGAATGTGCGCCCGCAGTTGGGAGTGTCACAACTCTCATTTTGACATGAGACAGAAGCCTTAGCATTAGAGTCTAACTATAAGTCATGTATTTCTTTAGGGTGGATTTTTCCTTTTGAAGGAAACCTTATCTTTGAAATACATCCATCCAATCCAATACTTGTTCCTTTTTGTTTCTGCTATGAGTCATCTTGTAAGAGTAGGTGTCACTTTTTCGAAATGTTTTTTTTTTTTTTTAACAAAACCCTTCAGCTGTGTAGTTTCCCAAAAGACCATGTAGTCAGTCATCCATTCAGCAGATTAAAAAACACTAGCATCTGGGGAAACTGTGTAGACTCTCTGTTGCACATTCCTCTAAAGACCAGCCACAAGCTCTCGGGGTATTGATTAACATTTTAGATTTAAGCAAAGAAGAGAATCAATGTGTGCTGTTCTATTAGCAAAACGTGCCCTTAGCGGTTTCTTGTTTGTAATTTGAATGAAGATAAACCCAGAGCTAACAGGCTGCAAAAGCAAATGAGATAGTTTGAAGTGTGGTTGACATCCTTCAAGGAAAACAAAGGCAAACTCAAACAAGACAATGCTGTGGTTTGCTTTGCTTGATAAAAAAAACAAACGTTCGTAATGATTACAAAGTATGCTGAAGACATTTGGGTCCTGTCTGTCTGAAATGAAAAATGAGTGAGGGCATTGGCCTGTTATCTGATGTCAGAGGAGGGAAGAAAGCTTTTCTCAGGTTTGTTTCACACCTGTTATGTTGTGTATTGTATACAAAGGAGGAAGAAGCTGGAAGATGTCCTGACGGTGTCGTCATCCAGTGTTGCAGACTCACTCATGCATTCACAGAAAAAAATCCATAGGGTACAGTCTCCTTTTCCCCTTAAGAAATTCCTGGGAGCCAGGAACCTAGTCTGATTTGGGTCAATTAGACAGCATAAAATGACTGCGTGTTGGCAGACAAGATCATTAAGGGATAAGTCCAGTGATATTCAATATTTTTCCTAATGTCAACAAATCAGTGTGCTGAACACTCGCGTCTTTCTTGTCTAGATGCAGAATCCCAAAAAACTGAATTATATCTGCCAACACTGTTCAATGCTCCCTTTTAAAATGTATATTTTATAACATTAGCAAAAAGTACATTTTGAGCCCAAATTGGCTCTTTGGGATAATGTTATAAAAATAGAGGGAGCATTCAACAGTGTTGTGAGTCTGCAGGACATAAATAATTGTCAACAAATCCCATGAAAACAACAAAACCAAACATGAAACTGCTCCTGAGATTAAACCCTTAACACTTCCATTTATCAGGGAAGACAACAAAGGGAGTCACTGCTTATCCTCCCTGTCACCCTTCAGTCTCATATGTGAGCATAAACATGCACATGTACTCATAAAAATCTGCACACTTGAATAATTCAGTCAAATGAAGAGAAACACATACATTTTGGATGCAGTCAGACAGTTTTACTGAACATATTTTATGTGCAGAGACATAAAAAATGCGGGTGTTATAAGAAACACAGCAGTGTTTTGGCATTTTAAACTACAAAACTGCCGACTATTGTCTTTAGTGCTTTAGATTTTTTTTTATGCATTTTTTGTTTGGATAATTTAAAAATCTAGCTGTCTCTTGCTAGTTTTCACCTACGTTACCTACCCGAGCTTTAACCTACTAACAAGTATTGTGTGTGTATCAAAACCTGATATATCTTACTCCTCTGTGCCATTGAGCTCAGTGTTGCCCAAAAATACATTAAAAACACATCAGTGAGCCACACTATTGCACTGGGTCACATGTTCTTTTATCACCATGAACACACACACTGTCCTGCTGTCTTAAATACTCACTGGAGAACCAAATGTGTGTTAATCCGCAGATGAAAATAGTCCCTAAAAAATACACTATTTACTTCTGTTTGAGTAGCATTTGTTAAAAACAGTGCCCAGTTGCTTTAGGACTTAATTTTGCCTTTTAAAAAATGTAACTGTACATTTGTGACCTTCTTTTAAAGATTTATGTCTTCAAGAAGAACCAGTGGTCTTGGTGTATCGTGCCACAGAGAGTGAAGGGAAGTCAGAAAGTTTTTGTTTTTGGTATTTTCATAGGTTTAGTTGACAATAACAACAATAGAAGACTAACACCAACCGTATCCTTTAAGATTTATAATAGTATTTGAATTGTGATTAGATCATGCAGGAACCCCAGCCCCAGATTCTTCCACTGATTTCAGGCTTGAACATTAAAGTGGGAACAAGTTAAGGAGTGCATCTTTCTCAATGAGGCCTATCATTTGCTTTTACCTATGTCCTCACTGCTGCCACCTTAAACCGCAAGACACCTGTCCCTTTGTTTGACACTTTACACACACACACACGTACGCACAAACCCATTGAAAACCTCTGGGGGTTTCTGCCCAGTCATTTGGCACATTTTTGATGTTGAATCAAAAAAGACAAAATGAGAGAGCGAGGAGGGAGTGGGGAGGGAGAGGGAGCAATCTAGGCTTTCCATTCCAGTGAAAGGCACTCTTTGTTGAGCACTCCCCTGCAACCCCCCACCTCCCGACCCAACCCTCCCTCCATATCCACCCTTCATCCCCCTCCCTCCCCTCCAAAGCCTGGGTGGATTTTTCATTAAATGCTATCAGAAATGTGACTGGTCCTATTCATGGGCTGATGGAGGGCTGGTTGTGTGGATGGAGACCAATACCTTCACTGGAGAATGACAGGAATCTGGGCTGTAGGTGAAAGTCCGGGTGGATAGAGCGGGCAGACTTTAGAGGACCTGACATGGAAAAATTTGCTTTTTGGGTTTTCTTTTCCCAATTCTGATTATATTTGTTATATATTCCTCTGGACCAATGTGTTCTTGCTCTAATTTTCTCCAGTTAGATCTCCTTTGTTTGCAGAGAAAAGCAAAAACAACCTGACTTTTGTTACATTCAGTGGCAGCTCAGTGTTTTCTCTCTGTTCTGAGGCTCCTTCAAGTAAGACCTCCTTGTCCTCATTTTTTAAAAAGCTACTTAAGGAGTTAAGAGCACTCTGCTTAAACAAAACATATTGAGCCACTGTTTTCCCGGACAAACAAGGTGACCAGATCCATCCGCTGTTCATTTCTCACCAAAGGAAAGAGATGAACCTCTCATATTGTTAGAGAGCGGTCGATTATGTCACGGGACAATGGAAGGCAGCGGGTTGGAAGAAAATACAAACAATGATTTCCGCAACAGCAATTTAATCCTCTGGCGTTAAAACCTGACACAAAGTGGACAAAGGCGAGGAGGCTGGCACGAATAAACCCCTGAATCTGAAGATTTAGCAAAAAAAAAAAAAAAAAACGAGGATCCTTTGTATAAAAAAGGTCCTTTATCTGCTTTTGAAGTCTGTGAGACCTGCCAGCCGTCCTCAGCCTCTCTTTGTAACCGGCCCCCATGTCCCACAGCAAACCACCACCTCACTTTCATCTGCCGTCATCTTAGGGGGCAATTAATGCCATTCAGGTCTACCCACTACACAGAGAGAGAGTGAGAGAGAGAGGGAGAAAGATGGTGGGAAGGTTCATCTACTTGTTGAAGCAGGGACTTGACAACAGTTTAGTGTAGCCTCATTTGGTACATATAAGGCAAGTGCCATTTCTTATCAGATAAAATTCAGCGCGACTTTCCTCTCCTGTTGTTATTTATATTTGATTGGGCTTCTGTTTACAGGCAGGCAGGCAGTGTGGAAACCAGCCAGGCAGTTGCTTAATGAATATTTTACTGCCTCCACACAATAAGCCTCCCATGATAGCCCTGTGAATAACGTCCCGCTCTGCTCTGCAATTCTGCTGTGGAGTGTGCAATAACTCCAACTCATACTTGATAAAGCTGCATGTGAGGAGAAGCCCCGGGTTTTATCGTTGACCTTTTCGCTCTCTGCTGTAGTTCCTTTACTCTGGGGACTCCCACTGTTTCTGCTTTGCTGTTCTAATACAGTGGCCCCGGCCCTGGCGTCTGCGAGAGGCAGGGGAAATAAAGCCTCCATTTGCATTACGTAATTTCATGCATTATTCAGAGCTTCAGAGAATCATTTCACCTAGACAACTCCTCAGAGGGCAGCGAGGAGATAACTGTTAGTGACAGGACTGGCTCATGAAATGCAGAGCGACTTAACCACCCAATCTGCAGATATTATCCCGGCCTGAATTGGAAATAGACACCAGCACACTCACACAGACGCGCTCTTACAAAAGCACACACTCGCTGTTCTTTTCACTTTTTCTTTTTTATCACACAGGAGGAACAAGCGATATCAGATGCACATTTTTACGGTATATCTGTTTTTATGTTGCTCTTGATATTTCAAAGGATTTCAAAAACAGGGGAAAACTACAGCCCAGATGAATAGTACTGTAGGAGTGGGGTAGGAGTTGATCTGTCTTTTTCTTCCTTACACACAAAACCACAAAAGATTTTGAATTCAGATACTGTTAGATAATGATGTTCTATTTCTGCTCGCTTTTCTCAATACAGCTCCTCAGCAGCCTGTTATGTTGTAGTCTTCTCAAAATGGGGAATATGTAAAGATTTTATAGTCATAATCTCTTTTTTTTTTTTAATGGGATGCATTAGTTTGGATGCAGAACTCGACAGCAGTAGGGAGTCCATCACGACGCGAAGAGGGTGCAGACAAGACAATTAGAGCAATCAAACAGCCACTGTAGCATATAAGCTGCATAGCAGGGCTGCTCACAGCAACTGGACATTGTTTCTTTATTGTCCAACAGAAAAGAGCCTGGAAGAGCCCACAGCTCCAATGGTGATGCAGTTGTTATCGCAGCCAGGGAACACTGCAACACAAGACTACGAAGAAATAAAGCTTTCCCCCTCTAATCATAGACAATGGAGTGTATTTCATTAAGCCAGATAATGGTGTGTGCATTTCATTACCATAGATAACTAGGAATATTTAGATGAGGGATGAGGTGCTCATAAAGCGCCAGTTGGTAGCTATGGTAACCTGGATCTCGGCAAACAAAAGAGTCGGGGAGAAATGTTTGCTAGGGGATGGAAAGAAAAGGGGGAAACAGAGAAAAGAAGGAAGGCGGTAGACTGAGAGGAACCGCAGAGCTAAACACAGTCCCAGGCCAAAGCAACCAGGCCAAACGCTTCCATGTTGTTTTTCTTCCCGCATCCAGAAAAAGACTCAGGTGACCACCGTGATCCTCCTTTGTTCTCAAAAGTTAAATATGCTCCCCTCCGCAGGATACCCAAGATAATCACATGCTAATGCAGCCGCGGGGCAAATAATAAACTTAATCACCCAAATGTGGAAATCAATGTGCAGTACGAAAACCTATCCATCCGTCTTGCTCCGCTCCTGTGAATATTACAACCCCCACGTGTCCTCCCTATGCTGCCAGTCAAACCTGACTTTATGTTGTGTGAATTTCAAATGAAGACGCTTTCTGACAATAAGAAGGGCCTCTGAGCCTAAATCAGCCCAAACTATGACCTTGACCTTGAGATGGTTCTTATTCATCCTGTTTCAGAGCTGTCAGTTTGAGGACAAAAACCAGGACAGGTTATATTACAGTGGATGACACAGAGGCAACGGAAATCCATTTCTTTTTGGCAGCATGCAACATTAAGCCCTGCTCCTCAAGTACATGTCTGTTATTAAAGTAGAAACATTATTTGTGGCTGGAAAATTAAGGGTTGGAGTGAATGACAACTCAATACAGCTGATTTGGCATTTGCAAAATATAATATTCATTATGGCTGCTCACATTTTTTTATCCTAAATTGGCCAGTCAAACTTCTGCACCATATCATTACAAGTTAAGTCACAACTGCGGCATTTCATTTTAAATGATTAAAACATATTTTATGCTGTCTTGTCATAATACCTAAATTAATATTTTTCTTCAGATGACAACTAAAAAGTCCTCTTCTTTTCTTTGGCATTTTTTGTTAATGCACTTCTTTGTTCAATTTAATTTATACATTATGAACTTCTGTTTTAAAACACTACCCTTTTTATGATATATATTCTGAACAAGACTAAGAGTCTAAATTCATGCTAGCAACTCTGTGAGGCTGTATTTAGCATAGCAACATGCTCACAATCACAATGCTAACATTCTGATACTAAGCAGGTATAAAGTTTACCAAGTTCATCATCTTAGAATATAGTGTGTTAGCATGCTAAGATTAGCTAATTATCACTAACAACATAAAGTACAGCTTAGCCTGATAGGAATGTTATTAAGTTTTGCAAGTATCTGGCCATAAATCAAAGTATTGAAAGTAATTAAAATTTTCACCTGATGATGGAGCTAATCATCAAAGGGAATAAAATTCATCCAGAGGAGTGTGTATACATTTTCTAAGCAATCCATCCACTACTTGTGAAGATATTTCACTCAAACCACAAACCTCATGTTGGTGCTGGTGGTCAGTAGGATTCATCCTCAGGTGACCATGAATGTCAAATTTCATGGCAATACATTCAATTGTTGTTGAAATATTTATGTCCGGACCAAAATGCTAGACCAACCGACTGACTGGCCGACATTGCCATCCCGAGAGCCAAACCTAAAGCTGATAATAACAAAATGCTTTTGTTCTATTCACTTTGCTCTTTCGGTTGCTGTACTTAATTCAGTTATTGTATTAATTTATTCTTTTTATGCATCACAAACTTCAGTTTTAACATTCTCCTCTTTTCTTGATCGTGTTTAAAATTTGAAACCCTTGACAGCAGATGACACAGAAACAGAAAATAACTATACATGACCTGCACATGAAGTTCAGCCATTAGGTGAAAGCAGATAGGAGTCCATATGGACAACCTCATTCATTACCCCCGATACTCACTTTAACAGGAATGCAGCACTGCTGTCAGAACATTGATCTAAAAGAAATTCAGCTTTTTAAACTTTTATTTATCCTGGGAACAGTTTTACAGAGCATACTGAGTATGTTCTCACTAACAACCTGCCTCACATTCAGCAACACTCATCCATATATGGAAATCTCAAATTCTCAGACTGCAGCCGCAATATGAGAAGCTCCAGGAGCTTTAGTCATTAACATTTTAGGTTCCAATAAAAAAAAAAGGTTGATATTCTCATTATATGTGGCAGCATAGTGTTTTTTGAATATATGTAAAAGAAGAAAGTGGGAATGAGGGATATAGATTTATGTATGAGTTTCCATATATATTATTTTGATATTTATGAGATATTAAATATTGGCCAGTGGTGATCCATAGCTAACAAGATGCAGGTTCCTCACATGAAACATACTGGGGGGAAGCAGAGTATATACAGCAGTAAACATGGGCCATCACAAGTTGAAGTAAAAAAAAATCTGACCTTCAAATCAACTGCATTACTATGTAGTTGGCTGATACAGCTGAGTAACCTGAGAAGGTACTATTTTCCTGGGATGAGAATTCAGTTTTTGTTACCTAAACATGGAAAACCCACATGGAACCTGATTTTTCCGTTTTGAACAGCGATGAAAACATCTGACAAGCCACACAGGTGAAAAAACAAACATGCACATGCACACACACACACACAGACACACACCAGGGTGAATCCAGCCTGTGACAGTCAGGCATGATAATGTGGATTCCCCTGATGATGTGTGTGTGGAACCAGACTCCAGTTTTGGCCCACAGTAATAAGATCAGCCTGTTTGGGTCTGACAGGCTGAGCCTCTCTCAGGGTGGCCCATCTGGCCAGCGCCCAGGCCACGGCGCCAGCCACCGGCTCCACTGTGAGGGGACCCATCTGTGGTCCTGTGTGGTATCAACCATTACACTGCCAGGCCTTTCCCGGTCTGCACATGGGTCCACTGGTCTGTGTGTGTGTTCTGCAGATGGGATAGTGGGTCAACTAATAGCAGCAAATCACTCTTAGTGATTGTTTTAACCTCCCTGAGGTGTTGAGATGGGTGGGATTTATATCAGCAAGATGTTTCAGTCGGATAGTGTCAGGTAAGCTGTCTGATGCAAGAACACAAACTGGCTTAAATCATTTTAAGCTGGTTCAATTTATTGTTAAAATGTCAGTTCCTTTGCTGCCTTAAAAATGTGAATTAACTGAACTTAATTTAATAATTGGGTCAAAGTTGTCTTATGAGGTGTGAAAATGTAAAACTGATTGAACTAAACTTGAGATTTACTTATTCATTTTACAACACAGGGTTGTATAACGAGATAAAGTTGTAGATCTCTTTATGCTACTCACTTATAGAAAATGTTACATACAAAAATTTTATACAATACAGGAGTGGATTAAAAACAAGTCATAGAAATAAAACTGACACGGTGCAGTTCTGAAGACAGGGTATATACAGGAATCCTGGAGTAAAATTCAATACCTTTTAAGACCTTTTTAATATATTTCAAGACTGCCGCGCCACTTTGAGCTGTAACAGGTTAAGTTAGCCACACACCTTTAAAAGGGGCATTGTGGAGTTTTTTCAATGAATTTAAATATATTTATAACATTTCTATTGCCTATATGTGACCAGGTTGTAACCTCACCTAAAAAGTGGGGCATAAAACAGCTTTCTTAAGTTGCCTGTAACAGCCTGTATAGGCCTAATGTTTTCTATGTGAAGGACTGGTCTACACTAGAAGGAAGGACCACAACGCACCTTTAACTTACATTTACTATAAATTAATTTTTTAGACTGTAAAACTGTCTTTTTTCTGTGATAACTTTCATCAACCACTTGACCAATACAACAGAATTAAAATAGGCCAGAAGGGAAAAAAGCTCAAGAGAATACATTGAGTGATGGAAAATGTTAGTAGTGTAGGCAGTGTAGCACAGACATTTGCGATCAACAGCTGCTGTCTGCGGCATCCTGGCTCTGGCTAAATCTACATCTGTCCACTGCAGAGGCTCCAACCACAACCTGGAGGAGGAACTAGTATATACTATAATATTATTATTATTATTATAGGCTACATGACTGTTAGTATTTTGTTATAACATTTAATTAAGAGTATATTGTTAATATAATAGTAAACTGTTAGTTTGATATTATATTAATTATGGTTCTATATTCATTTTAATTTCATATAATAGTCCAGTATATCGCTTACCACCATTATATTAATTCCAGTTACAACTGTTTCAGTTCAGGGTTGTTTCGTATTCATTAACTTTGTGCAAGAAAACGCTCTACATGGTAGTTAGTCTCTAACTCGTCAATAACCATTTATGCAGAACGATGAGTTCAACATTTGGAGAGTTTGCTGTATCACATCAACCTTTTTTATATCCCACTCCATCCAGGCTGTGATTGGTCTGTTCACGAAAAGTGACACTGACGAGCGCATCGGCTTTATGAGAAGTTTAGCGTGTTTTAATCATTTCAATAACAGACACCGATTCAGCTTAATATCCAGCTAACGTTAGCCAAACCCAAACGCTGCATTTATTTTCCCTGTTGTCTTCTGTCTTACTGCTTCCGCTGCTGGCAGCGCATCTCTCTCTACGTTTTTGAGTAACGGGGCTATTCAAGCGGCCACAGAGCCACACCGGTCCACCAGGAAAATCCCGGTTCATCCTGATCGCCAATTCAACTGTTTTGAACAATTAGCATTGGGTGGTGGTAGATTACGGTTGGTTGTATCGTATTCATAAATCATTTTACCGGTTCGCACGGATCTAATTTTTGGGGCGTGTAAGAGTGCACGGTTGATCCCTGCTCCTAACATTACACAGAATAATCACACACTTGCTAAGCACTACCTATCTAGTATTTTTTGCTATGCAATAAATAAATACATTCACCTGTACTATCAGCATACAAAGTCTTCAGGTTTTTCACATTAACAAAAATATCTTCAAAATTTAATACCTTGTTAAATGGCGATTAAGACTTTTTAATACTTTTTAATGCCCTTAATTTTCACAAAATTTATTTATTACCTTTTAGCAGATTGCAACTAACCGTTCCAAGTGTGTGGGAAAAACTACGGCAGCTGCGAAACTTGCGAGAAACACAAAAGGCCACCTCTACAACCAATGTTTGATTTGTCTGTTCTGGGCTACTGTAGAAACATGGCGCTTCAACATGGCAGACTTTGTGTAAGAGGACCCACTACCTCTGTAGATATAAAGGGCTCATTAAAGTAACAACAATGCGTATTTTATAAACTAATGAAAACTGAGTATTATCGCCGTATTCTGCAAAGAAGTCTCTTGTCTACGTAGATGGAAACAAAACGGTTTCTGTCAAATGAATGCAGTCAATTTATTTTTCCCTTTTGGTTTCAGATTGTTTTCTTGAAGGAGAACACAAGACAGGTGATTTACAGAGCAGATATGTGCTGTATTATAATTGCTCCATCTGAGGGTAAAGTCGGATCAATGACAACTACACTTGTGATATGCTGCTTTATTTTATCCCTTTTATTTTATTGTATTTTATTAATTTTATATTAATTTTTCATGCTCTTATCTTGTTTTTTTTTGTATTATTCTTTACACTTGTTAAAGCACTTTGTAACTTGTTTTTGAAAAGTGCTCTACAAATAAGGATTATTATTATTATTATTATTATTATTAATTTATCACAAAAAATACATGTTTGGATGTTTGCTAAACTGGACTTCATTAATAAACTGTAATAATAAATAATAATAATAAGTCCAAAAGACGACTACCTCCTTTTTTATCCTCAAACAAAAGACACCCTCCCCTTCACTGTCAACTCTCTCAGGTCCTCTAGCTCAACACTCTCACACCAAACACAAACAGCTTGTACAAATATAGTATTAGATTTCAATGTGAATATATTGCGGAAACATGTAAGAACCGAGAACGGGATTGCCATTCAGCCATGTAAGCACATTACCCAGGCATGTGTTCTATTTATTGCCCATAAGTGTATAGTTTCTTTGTAATTCAGTTTCAGGAAACTGAATGCGAGATGAGAGAATACAGACATGACAACAGCTGCATAGCTGAAAGATCACAAGAGACAGCCGAGCATGAGCTAATATGAGACAAGACACATCTGCCTCTGAGATCTAATGGTCCATGAGGTACAAGTGCATAGAGTTTACTGCACAAACAGGACTGTACTCGGTGAGGAAAGGATTTTAATACGGAGCAAATATTTACAGTACAGATCAGTTTAATCAAAAAATACTGTGGCAAGGTAGGATCATCACACAGCAGCTTTCAACTTAAACTGTGGCTCTAGGGAGGGCAATGTCGGTCTGTTTGTACGGTCAGTCCATCAGACAACAACTATTTGATGGATTGCCATCACATTTTGTACAGGCATTCATGGGGGGCAGAGGATAAACCATAATTACTAGTGTGATGCCTGACTTAATCTCCAGAATTTCACTTTTCTAGTGAAGAATCTCCACATTTACTTGATGGATTGGCTCAGAACTTTGAACAGACTCTCGCAGTTTCCGGAGGATGAATCCGGACTGCACTAGTTGTATGACTCTGGTGATCCCCTGACTTCTCCTCTAACGCCACCATGAGTATTACATTTGTGGTTTTGAGTGAAATGTCTCAAAAAACATTGGATGGATTGACATAAAATGTATTACATTCATATTCCCCTCGGGATGATTTGTAATACCTTTGGAGATCCCTTCAATTTTCATCTATTCTGTTTGTCCGATACTTTGGTTTATGACCAAAAAGCCTACTACTGACGTTTCCATCAGCCTCAACAGTCATTTGTGTTTAGTTCTATTAACAAATGTTAGCTAACATGCTTAACTAAGACAGTCAAAATGGTAATCATTGTTAGCATGTTGACATGAGCATTACACTTCAAGCATTGCTGTGCCAAAGTACAGCCTCATTTGATTCTCTGTGGAATAATGGAAAAAATTCTACTACCATACAGCTAGTGAGCTATTAGCAACTGTATTTGTTTTTCATATTTCTGAGCAATTAAATCCTTTTACTTGAGGTTTGCTGGTTAGCCATGTTTCCTTGGCTCTGTCAATTAAAGTTTTGGTCAACCATTAAGACTATTTCTCTGCAGATCAGCTCTGCGACTGAGAATAGTATTTCACTAATTATTCAATTTGCAGCCTACATATAGAGGGTATGCGTTGATGTACCTTCCCTTCAGGAGCACGCTGGATTGAGTGGCAAAACATCTGTTACCATGGCTGCGTTTAGCAAACCGTGAGTAAAACAACTGATTATTTGCTCAAATTAAAGGCAGTCGGACTTGACAGTGATCCTTACTGCTTACCAAAGAACCAGTAAGTCCAGCTCTTTCCCATTTTATATGTGTTGTTTGTGTTTTAGCTGATTCAAGCTAATACTGCTGCTCGTCTTTCTGCCACTAGGCGTAACTGCGTTCTGTGACGTCACGCGCATACCCTCTATTGTACTAGAGCCTAACCTTTTACCTTTCATACACACATTCACCACTTTATAGCGCTATGTTACAACCCATTAAGCTCCGTACCACTGCATATATTTTAGACATGGGTGGCCATAGTGGCAATTAAAACCATGGCAGTGCTACTGTTAGCATTATGCTCCAACCATCAAGTAGATGCACATATCAGCATTGTTTTAATAAAGGTTATTTCTTCCGGGTGAGAATACTACAAGTAGACTTCAAACGCCTCGCAGTCCACTCGCCTGGCTGCACAGTTTAAAAGCTCGACATGGTGTGTGGGACAATGGCGGCTCTCGAAAGCATTGTGGTAATCGGGGCCAATGGAATTTTCCCTGCATCATTAAAAAGGGATTGGTCTGTCCACTGTGTTCATGGGAAGTGCTGTTAGTTAACCCAACAAAGGTGCTCTGGCTGTGGACCCCCAGAGATGAAGGGCATCACAGGGGCTCAGTGAATCCACCTCTAATCCTCTCTGCCCCATTGTACCGATACACTCTAAACCCTTTGACCACTTCCCGCTCTAATCTCTGCAGATTTGGGTGAGTTAAACAATTTTGCGATCCGTAGGGCCCACAATTTCCCTCCCTCTCCTCCCCTTCTTCTGCTCTCTTTGCTGTGGTGACAAGTTTAGTTACAGCAACTGATCTCAGCTGAGAGTTAGTGTAAAACCAGTATTACACTAGTATACAAATTGAGAATGGCTTCAGCTTGAGCTGAAGCAAGTAGTTGATTAATCAATTAGTCAATTTGTTGGTTGCAACTTCTCCAATGTGAAGATTTGCTGCTTTTCTTTATCTAATGTGATGATGAGAAAACTGAATATTTATGGGGCTTTGGACTGTTGGTTGGACAAAATGAGCAATTTGAAGGCATCCCATTGGACTTCACAAAATTATGAGATTACATTTTTCTCTATGTCCTGACATTTTATAGACAAACAATAGACAAACAATGAATCAAACAATTAATTGATTAATTGTTAGTTGTTGCCTTAGTTTCAACAGAATAAACAGTTCGAATTCATTTGGTTAAGAACTAAATATGCTTTGAACTGAAGTGAATTATAAAAGACACTTTTGCAGAGGATGACAGGGTACTCTTGGTTGTTTAAACATTAAAAAGTGATCTTGTGACTTAAATACTGAATGAAACAGGAGTCTTTTTTTTAGATTATTTGTTTTGTCCAACCAAAGACATCCAGTTTACAATAATATAAATCAGGGAAAAGCAGCAAATCCTCACATTGGAGAAGCTGCAACCAGGGAATGGTTGGCCTTTTTGCTAGAGAAATTATTATTGAATTATTATTGAATAAATCAAAGTAGTTTCTATTCTTCGATTAATCAACTGATTGTTTCAGCTCTAATGTGCATAGACTTGAAGTGTCTAACATGGAATTAAGACTTAAAAATGTAAAAATATTCAACATTATTCAACATTTTACATTAATATTAATGTACATAATTAGGTTTTCTGGTGTCTCTAGCTCTATGGACACTTTCTTTTCAGTCCCACCACTTCCACTATGTCAAGAGGACATTGTGTATATGTGTGTGAACACATGAATGCCTAGCTGCTGGAAGGAGGGGGTGGAGATTTTAGGTTAGTAATAGCAGACTGCATTCAGAGACCTGGTGGTCGTGACAAAGCACTTGACAGGCCGCAAGACACCCCCTAATTTCGCGTTGACCCTGGCTTGTTTAGCATTC
>NW_024041039.1:7684512-7875060 GCF_014851395.1 Micropterus salmoides
AGGTTATATAATGAAATTAAGCTTTGTTAACTCCCTTCTGCTACATAACAGACAGTATACATATACAGTACATACAGAAGGTACAAAAGGTTATAACATATTGTACGCCAAATGTAAAGCCATGTTTTATCTACTGTTCTTTGAAGAAGAATATGAGTGTTTGTATGTTTTTATTTTGACCACTATGTAGGCATTTTTTCCCAAACAATTATTAAAATTTTTTAATTTCCTCACCAGACAA
Source organism: Micropterus salmoides (assembly GCF_014851395.1). Classification (NCBI taxonomy): domain Eukaryota; kingdom Metazoa; phylum Chordata; class Actinopteri; order Centrarchiformes; family Centrarchidae; genus Micropterus; species Micropterus salmoides. The sequence continues at coordinate 7,684,754 of NW_024041039.1, forward strand.
GACAAGAGGTGACTTTTAGAAAACACTTAAAGACACATCTTTGTAGACAAACATTAATTAGCAATAAGGTTTTGCAGGTTGAACAGGTTTTGTGTAATTAGAAGAAATTTGCATTCTTCAGATTTCTGTGGTATTTTATGGTCTATGTACTGTGTGTGTGTTTTATTTGTTTTTTAAACTTTAAAGCACTTTGTGACCCCTCTTCACTGTGAAGGCTGCTTTATAAATAAAGTTTACTTACTTACTTCTCCACTTAAAAGATGAATGGATAGTTTTTATCAACTGCTAATTGGTAATGACTGTATTTTCAGGTGGCAGTCCCCATAAAGGAGAGTTTTCCAGGTCCAGCATTCTGTCAGTGGACTCCAGTATATCCATACCATTCAGCCTAGACAGTCTTGGTCCAGCTGCATGTATCCCAGAGAGGACCAGGTGGGCTTCTCCTTTATCAGATACAGAAGCTATACAGAGTGAACGCAAACTGGCACCCTCCTCCCAGCCTGATGAAGACGCTTACCCCTCCACACTGCAGATCAACCAGCAGCAGAGGCTCAGCAGCTTAACCAGCAGCAAGAATACCAAGCAGCTAGGAGACAGGTTTGACTCTGGCCTCTCGTTAGCTACCAAGGCTAGATCTGGTGATAGAGACATGGAGTCACCCTTGCAAACAATCCGTAATATGGAGGACAGCGCAGACTCTTCTTTTGAAAGCTCCAAGGTCTTGTTGGAGATACGTAAACTACTCTCTCAGGCAGAGAACGTGGTATCTGCTGGGTCTTCATTGACTTTCTCAGCTGACACTGCAGTACCCCGTATTCTCTCTGATGATGACATATTCCTCTCACTGAGGAGGAAAACCAGCGGAATCCAGGACTCCTCCTCCTCTGCTACTGGAGATCCCAGAACTCAATCCTCTCTGCTGTGGGCCAGGTCCTCGTCCGACTCCATGTTGACCTCAGAGAAACAGAGAGAACGCTCTATTGATCGAGAGAGTCTGACTTCATCAGGGCAACTGAATTATCCATCCATGCAAGCTCTTGTTACTGCACCGGCTACAGGAGCACACAGAAGGCCACAAGATAGCACTGTTAGTAAAGGTGCAGGGTCGTCACTTGTCCTCTCCCAGTCAGCCCGGCGGACAGAGCCTGAGGGCTGCAGTGCTGCTCCCCCTGACAACGCTGTCCCTCCACAGCCACCAGTCATCAAGCCTTCACCAGCTTTGAGTACACAACAGCTCACCTCTACTCCTACAGACATAGCGGGTGTCACAGAGGAGGAGAAACAGACTACTCAGGAAGGTCCTATACAGAGTAGCTCCTCCTCACCCATCCTCGAGGACACTGATCAGGGAGTGTTGAGTGACGGGAGCAGTGACAGCTCGCTGGCAGTCAGAGTGGCCAAGTTACTGCAGAGTGAATCTCCGGCCACCATGGTGTCCAGTACTCCCAGCATCACTGACCAAGAGGAGAGCAAAGCCAGAGGTAAGAGGATTCACATGTTAAAACAATACACCATAATCTAGAGTGATAAGTTTACATGGTGAAATGCGATTAAAACTTCCAAATAAACCTTTCAAACAACTCCTGCAACATAACTATCTTCCTTGTGGTCCACCCTTGTGCTAAGACAGCCTACACACTCTCGTTGCTCACACACCACCCAGTGAGAAAAACTCTATACCAGCTTACTCATTGGTGAAGTATATTAACATACTGTGAAATACACTATCTTGCACGAATAAACTATCATCTGTATGAGCATAAAGGTTTCTATGTTGCAGAGTGGATTAAGATGAAGCTATCAGGACAGCAGTGTGAGTCCCTGGAGTTGGACAAAGAAGACAGAAGGCGTATTGAAGAGATCAAGAGAGAGCTGCTGTTAAAAAACCCCATAAAGGTAAAATTGCTGATGTAGCACTCTCTATCAATGCACTTCACAAAGCAATCAGTCATAATTATAAAAGCTTGTAGTAAATTAAACAGTAACACATTTATATTTTAAACTTGTTTTTTTGTGATTTTGATGTCTACCGCCAATCTATGGATAGTCCAGGTGTCATGCCTAAGGTAACTGGTGTGTTGCAGGCATGGTGTGTTAACAGGTGCATGCTAGACTTAAGGAGATATGGAATTTTGACTTTTTCCAGTGAATCAGTCTGCAGTGAAAAAAGCTTTTATATGGATCTTTGTTGTGGATGAAATAATTCACAGGATAACATAAAATAAAGTTTCTTGCCTGGTCTCACATTTTGTTTTTTTGCGTCACCTTTCAGAGTCACGGGAGCACAGATACAGAGAGCAGTTCAGCATCCAGTGTCAGAGTGCCAAGGCGGCAGGATCTGCCTCAGCAAACAGACACATTCTCTTCCCTCTGTGATGTTAACAACCAGCCATCCCAGCCTCTGCAGGGCCTTAGTACAGATCTCTCCAACTCCAACTCCAGCGTGCAGCTTCAAAACCCTCTTCGCCCAGATCTAGAGACTCAAGTACGTGAGATCGCTGCCAGAGAAGGGGTAACCCTCCCTAGGACAAACCCTCTGGCCCTCACATCTATCACCATCGCCACCCGCAGGCGCTCCACGTCCCCCTCTCCCTCTATGTCGACTGCGCCTCCCATCAGTCCAGGATCAGAGCCACTCCACCTGACTGAGCTCTCCACAGGAGCAGTGCAACACCCTAAAACTAACAGGCAGCTACCCCCTACCATGGATGAAGAAGATAAGACAACCAGGGAGCCAGCCTTAGTGTTTGAGCCAAGCAGTAGTCTCTACACCAGAAACCAAAACCTCACATCTCAGTCAGCACCAGGGAATCAGAAGAGGCAAGATGCTGTTGGAGGCCAGTTTAAAGAACCTCCCCCACCATCTCAGGGTTTAGTTACTGTGGGTGTAAATACTCAAGATGAAAACACACAGTCTTTCAGGCGAGATGACGAGTTATCTGTCCAGGACAGCTCTGTTTCTGGTGTTGGTCATGAAGCTGAACAGGCCACTGGTTCGTCCACCTCTGAATCTCCAGCTGGGACCAGTCACGTCTCACATGTCCATCTCACTCTGTCCCACAAAGCCACTGATCACAGGTTGGCCACTGTTGTCCACACCAATCATGCTGATGCCACCACTGGGCTGCCACATAAAGAATTTGTTCCCCTCCGGCATTCTTCTTCTGCTGCCAGCAGTCCGGACGAAGGAGTCGGTTTGTCCAGTCCACCAGAGTGGTATGACACCACAGAACCAATAAGACAGCGGAGACCTGAAAGAGCCGACACCTCCACCCTGTTCCATACCGCTGTGCATCAAAGGATGACCTCCCCATCCCCACAATCATATACACCGTGTGAAAGAGGTGTAGTTTCACCAAGACCCTTAACCACTGAAACAGCAGGTAGGCCTGTTCTCAATTGTACGTATGGAATATAATTATAACAGTATATAATAAAGACTACTCGTGTTGTTTTTAGTTCTGTAAAAGTAGAGGTTTATAGTTTTATAATACAGTTTAACTTCATTGTACTTTTTATCAAACTATTAATGAGGGCATTCTGTTCCAGAGGTTGGATGAGAACATACAGTTTATTTGTGTTTTATAACTTTTGCTTCCAGGAGATGGTGAGATTAGTATGGCAGTGAGAAAAACAATTAGAGCTTATGGTGTGACAGCAAAAACAGGTATTTGCTGTTCCACCGTGAAACACCTTTTTAACTCAGGCTACATACTTTGATGCTGCATTCTTGGTAAAATTAGATCATAAGAAATGAATGTCCACACAGCTTTATTCTACATGATCCGTGGTAGATAAAGATAATTGTATGTTCCTTCTCACCTTTTCTCTTACAGCAGTGCCCGTTCTGTTGCCTTATAAACCCCGTGGCAGTGAGGAGCTCTTCTACATCCCTCAGACAGAAGCTGACTTCTACTCTACCAACCCTTCTGACACCACCATGGAGAGCTCCCACACAGGTACATCTGTCTCAAATATAATTTTATAATAACTTAGATCAGAGGTTTTCAAAGTGGGAGGCGGGCCAAACTGTTTCAGGGGATGCTCAGTGAATGGAAGAGCACATAGAATAGCCTAAATGTGTGTGATTTAGTTAAAGAGAGTTTAGACATACAGTAGTTTGGGAGTCAGAAACTAAAACATGCTTAGGACAGACCTTTTTCATGTATTTGGTGTAGTATGAAATTATCTCAAACAGCAATTTTAGGCTATCATGGCTCAATTGTTGAGTGTCTATGGGATTAAATAACATAATCATGATCCCATATGAGCAAGTAAAGGGGGTGCTTTTTTCCAAGCTTTGTCTTGTTTTCAGATCATGGTAAAACATTAAAATGTGGGTCTCACAGGTAAAAAAACCCCATGAGATTAATGTAGACTCATACCAGTAGGAGTTTAGTGTGGGGCGGCTGGGACAGGACAGTAAATAACATATTTCTCATATTTGGTAAGGTGCATTGAAGAAATCTGTAATACTGTTGATTGTTAAATGGTAAAAATTTGTGGGTAAAAAAATCTACACATAAGAAAAAGGAAGAACCAATGGAGACAAATTGATCTTGAAAAAGACATATTCAAAAATATCAAATAATAAAAAAGTTAGTCAAATTAAAAAGACAATTGCGTTGTCAGTTGAATCTGCGATGAATGAGGAGGCTCTGCTCTCATTTCCCCTGTGCCTGTGTGAGCAGCTGGTCTATTGTAACATAAACCAGGCAGTACATTAATTATACATGTTCGGGGGCTGAGTGAGACAAAGAGAGAGCTGGAGCCCCAGCAGAGAGACGGAGAGAGAGGGGGCTGCGTCTTCGAATATCTACTGTTCATTACTGGCTGAAAATGAAGGATTTTGGTCACTTCCAGCAGTATGGTTCATCTGTTGTCTCAAATCATTATAAAGTAACGAGCAACTTTTGAATTCTGGCTAGGATCAGATGACGCTGTGCCCCCACGCTTCAGCAGTGAGGTCCTCGGGCAACGAGACCCGGGGTTGGACCGTGGAGTCACCATCAAACACACAGAGGGCATCTACAGCAAAAGGTTGAAAACAGCCACCTTTAAAATGCACCAGCCTGGACACAGAGGTGAGCTGAACATACACATGATCTGTGTGCACACTCACTGTAGTTACTTCCTCACTTTCTTTGTTGTGACATCAAATGTTGAGAAAATAAAGTCTTTCTGGTTAAATTTGAAAAAATGTCAGTCTGGTCAAATTAAATCAATATAATAGGAACTTGTGCTTATTAATGCAGAAAAAATTACTTTGGGAAGATGTGAGAAATAAAGCAGGAGAAGATTGTTTTGTGTGAGCTCTCAAGGCTGTAACTGTGTGACGTAAAGAAATATTTGAGAATTTCATTTTCAAATTAGGATTGTGTGTATGTAAATTTGTCTGTGAAGTGACTTAATGTTCTGTGTTGTTTGCATGTTTTTTCTGTATGTTTGTGTACATGAGGCAATGAATAATAAATATATTGTTTAGAAAAAGTCTGTCCTTTCCAAATTTGCCTATTGTCTCTCTCTAATTTAATAGGTGCCTCTTTATCAGCAGATGAAACCTCACAAACAAACGTGACACGAGCTCCAAAGCCATCTTCTCATGTATCAGTTGATTTTACCAGAGTGCCTTTATCGAGCAACCAAGACGCCTCCAAGAGAGACCAGGGGACCAGTGCAGTGCAGTTCCTCAATTATCAACCAAAGTCAAGCCGTGAGACATTTCAGCTAGTAAATGTGGACATGGACCACAACAAGGTGAGCCATCACCTGGACCAAAACTGTGTCCCTCAGACAAGAGGGGACGCTGACTTGCCTCACCCTGCTGCCCAGCAGAGCAACAGCACTCTGGACCAGCTGTGGCAGAAGTTCTGTGATCAGTGGAGGCTAGAGGAGTCCCGACCGACCACTGACCGAGAGGCATCACTGCTGGAGCGACTAGAGCGCCTGTCCCGTCTTATTCAAAGCACAAGGGCTGCTAACACGTCCGAGCTACAAGAGGAGGCACACTTTCATCCAGAAGAAAAGCCAGGAAGGAGGGGAGAAGATGTTACAGAGAAAGAAAGAAAGAGGCAAATTGGAGAGGCGAACAGGAGTTTAGGTGGTGAGGTCAGAGAAATGGAGTGGAAAGTCAGAGGAAGGAGAACAGTTGAAGGTAAACCTCCCATCCCTCATCAGGCCTGGACACAGAGGCTTCAGGTAGATGAAACTTCTCAACCTGCAGACGAGGACAGCCGTGACTCCTTCACCTCCAGCTTCACGCACGACTCCGAGAGTCAACACCTCTGTCCTGCAGACAGAGACGAGTCAGAAACCTTGTCCGCCATGTCCAGCTCTATGTCCACTGTGGACACAGCACGGCTGATCCGAGCCTTCGGAGCTCACAGAGTCCAGCACCTGAAGACGGGCTCCAGCCTCAGTAAACTGTACAGCACCATCAATAAGCAGAAAGAAGGAAGGGAACAGAGGAGAGGAAGACACAAAGCCCCGCCTCACATCATCACACTGTCAGAGACCACCGGCACTGATGATTCCACAGTAAGTAAAGTGATACCCTCATTCTCATTCTGAACTAAAGCTACTATTACTGATGTATACATGTACCAGTGCAATAAACAAAGCTCTTTCTGGCCTTCACCACCCTTCAAAGCTTGAGGACTTGAGAAAAATAAAAGTAGGCTTTATAGTAAATTGTAGCATTGGACAGCACCAGAACTCAGTACACTCTTCATGCATCAGCACTATTTAAAAAACATTTTAATTTACCAAAATGTCTTTATTGAAAAGATCAGTCAAAAATATGGTCTTTTTTTGACCAGTAAGATATCTTGATTCAAAATGTGCCAGTTTTGAGCCATTACATTTCACAAAAGAGGAACTTGAAGATCTTTCAACAGTCTATGAATTGCATGTCTGACTGGAATGAATTAATAAATCCACAAAAACCTATGTTGGAAATCTAGGTTGCAGAGGTGTACCCAAAAGGTCCTTTTCGCACCAGACATTTTAATTTATATAATAGGAGAAGTGGGTCTGTTGTATTCAGATGTCTCATTAAACAGTGACAGTTTGACGGTGAGCCAGCATGAACAATACAAGGATGCTGAAACTGAAGCAGCTAAATGGAATTCCGCCTTTATTCATTTATTATTTACACCTGTGCTTTTTCTACTGTGTCAAACTGTCCTCTGTGGAAAAAGATGAAACTGACACACAAATTCTAACTTTTTGATGTCATTGCATTGGTCTTCAGGTTGCTGCTGATTCTGCATCATCAACCAGCACTTACACCCTCCCATCACACCATGGCCCCACCAGGACTCTGGCAGCCAAGAAGGCTGTTAAACTGGTCAGCAAAGGAATCCAGGCAGGTCAGAAAAGAGCTCACTCAGATTGATAATTTAGGATTTAGGATGATTTATTTGCTTAAATTATTTGGTACATTTCTTAGGTTTTGTTTAATGTATTTGGGGTTAGAAAACAAACCAAGAAAGATCTATAATGCGCAAAATATTCCTGTATACATGATGAATCACTGAGTTACTGTTGTGTTTCCTTAGTCAACAATAGATTTGCAATACAGAAAATAAATTTGTGTGAAATTGTCACATATTATTGTACTGGCCCGAATATAAGTCAACCCCACTGTTCCAACACCAAAAGACTTTCAGACTAGTCATGATTTCCACAAGTTTTTGCTCTTCGGGAATTTATTTACTTTGATACACCCTGACACACCATAAGAAACTCTCTTATGTTAAACTAAGCTAAATAAATTTCCACTAAAAGACACACAATAAACTGACTTGAAGAAACTCATTAGCCTAACAACATTAAGGCTGTTAACAACCCATAATGCATCTCTCTGTAGAAGCTGCTTCTCTCCATTTAAAAAGAATATCTGCTTGTCCTCCAAAATAAGACGTCCCCAACATTTTTAAACATAATTTCCAGCAGAAAATAAAATCTTACAATCTTACTTAATGAACATGAATTATGGAGTTGATTTGTGTTTTACATTTGCTACGAATAAACTGACTTTTTATTTGCAAAAAACAATAAATAGATTTAAATCTGGAGTGACTAGTCACTTCTAGCTAAGAAGAGAGTTGAAGAGTAAGGCAACTTATTTGTTTGTTTATAGGGGCAGCGTACATTAATTAACAATTACATTTTAATAACATCAATGTAAATGTGTCAGATAGTCTGTGTCTAAAATCCCAACACAATTAAAAATTGACAAATGGATAAAAAAAACATTATACATAGTAAAGTTGCAATGAAAATAATCCTATAAAAATTCTTCACACTGTTTTCTTTTTTCTCAGGTGACCTGGAGCTTGTTAGTAATGGGACTCGACGCCACACCAGAGATGTTGGGACCACATTCCCTTCACCCGGTGAAGCCAGAACATCCAGGCAGATCTCATCTTCCTCATCCAGCTTAGAGAGAGGAAGAGGAGGGCAGAGGAGCCCCTCTAAGACGCAGGGGTTACAGAAACAGAGAAGGAGCAAGAAAAGCCCGTCAAAGACCCAAACTGAAGGTACGTCAGACTGCAAATGAGGTGTCTGTGTTCTTAGGTATTATATTTGTGCAAGTATTTATACAGTATTTTTATGCCAGAGTAAAACTGAATCATTGTGTTGATTTGGCTGGTTTGAATTTTCATGGTCCTTTCCAGGTGTTTCATGGTTCATATCTGCTGACGACCTGAGGTCAGAGGCGAGGAAGGAAAACCGTCCAGAGGAAGAAGAGTCGTCATGGAGGCCAAACACTGCCTGGTTTGAACCGTACAGCAGAATCAATCCATGGAGAGAACCGCTTATACAGAGACAAGTCCACGAAGACAGAAACAAACAGACCAGTTTTGTACCTCATGCTGAACCTGATTTAGATTCAAGAAGCAAAACAAAGTCCTCTGGTCTGGCACGTATCTCTCTCCAGGTTGGTTTGTATTTGTCTGTACAAAACATCACTTAACAGGCTCTTGATTAGGAGAATTGTTCATTTAGTAGATTTAAGAAGTGAGAAACTCGTCTACAAATTGGCTGTTTGAAGAAGTGTTTCAGGTTGCTCCACAGGCCTGGCTGGTTAATAAAAGTACAGACGACTAATTAAAACATTTTCAGGTCAAGTTTTATACTTTGTCACGTTAGGAAGATTAAAGCCCCTCAAAATGTCCTTATTACATTAAATATGCATGACTAAATGTGCAACAGTCAAAGTAAAAAAATATCTTTAAATGTTATTTATTAAGTGTTTAACAGCTAATCAACTTTGAGGGTGTGATTTGATCAGATCCTGTTAATTGTCTTTTCTTAACTGAACCCTGTTTACTTACAACCAGTAGGAAGAGCACAGAGAAAAAAAGAAAATACAGAAATCTTTTTAATGTGAAACAACCAAAACTGTAGAAGATGGTGTGCTCATGTAGAATAACATCGCTTATAGTAAGAAGCAAATTGATATAACTTTTTAAGATAAAAAAGTTGGGTGTCTGTTCTGATTTAGATTTAAATTATTTTAAGTTTTATTTCAGATAGGAGAGTTGAGATAGACAGGAAATGAGGGAGTGAGAGTGGGGACAACATGCAGCAAAGGGACACAGGCTGGGTTGAACTCCAATGGTGCCCTTTTTAAAAAGCTCTTACTATTATCCCTTTTTGCTCTGTGAAAACATTTATGCTCCTCTTCATCCCTGCAGGAAGCTCTGGAGATGCGTCGTCCAGAGTTCATCTCTCACTCCAGGCAGAGGGTGAGGCGCTTGGCTCTGCAGGTGGAGGAGAGGAAGCTGCAGGAAATCCTCAGCAGAGAGAGAGACGAACTCTTCAGCCAGCCTGGAGGACCAGAGAGGCTGCCAAGGCCTGCAGGTACTCAACAACAAACCCATCCAATCTGCTGGATTCTTTAGCTCGTGGCGGCTCACAGAATCACAAGTGTCTCTATTTTTTGTGTATGAATTGAGGTGTTGCAAATGTTCTGACAGCTACATACACAGCCACCACTGTAAAGAGGAATAATGTTTTTTTTCTTTTAGAAATTATCCATTTTAAGTAGTATTATTTTAAAAACTGGAAGTACTTTTTCCTTTGGTCTCCCTGTTAAGGCACCGCTCTGCTGAGGAGAGCTGTTCCCAGGAAGGAGATGATACAGAGGTCCAAACAGTAAGTTTTATGTTTTGGATATAATCTTATTAATTATAATAACAATATAAACTTTGACTGTTTTTTTTGTGTGTGTGTCTTAACGCCGTCTCTTCTCCAGGATTTATGACAATCTGCCAGAGGTGCAGAGGAGGAAGGAAGAGGAAAGAAGAAAAGCAGAGTATCGATCTTACCGGCTGAACGCTCAACTCTACAACAAGGTACAACGCAAAGAGCTTCATTCACAAAGTCTATAATCTGTGTTACAAGTCAAATTTATTTTAAGAGCTGGTTTTATATCAAAGTAGCCAGTAGATATTTTAACTAGCAGAAGTAAAAATATTTGACTAGAGCGAATTTCATGAACTGTTTTCCTGAACATGTATCAAAGACTGACTTTACGTAACAGTCTGTATTAATGAATTTAATTAAGTGTTTCCTGTCTTTCAGAGAATCACCAGCCGAGTCCTGGGCAGACGAACAGCATGGCAGTGATCAAACAGACCAGTGAAACTTTTTACTGTAGATGAAATCAATGATGTGACAACATATTTACAATTTTAATAACATTACGAACAAAACTACCTAACTTAACTAAAAACTAGCTTTAATTTATGTGACCATTTTTTTTAGTTGCTATTTGAAAGATTATGTGGAAAAGTAGAATTCTGCTTTTTACTTTTTCCTACTTAAAGACCAGTGGAATGTTTTAATTGGTTAAAACTTGAAAGGATGTTTTAATGTAAAAAAAAATAAACCACATTTTGCAGATTCTTTAACACTTTTTGCTAAATTCCATGTATTGCTTCAAGACAGTCAAGGCTGACAAAGGCACATTGGCTTTAATGTCTTTATTGATCAGTTATTGGCTGTGCAAGAGAAGGAAGCCACACAAGGAAAAGGTAAGACAAGTTAGACAAGCTGCAGATTCAGCACATCAGCTGCTCACAGAGAAAACAGATAAATTACATAATGAATAAATAAGAAATTTCTGTATTTTCTCTACTACAGTTCTGTAGATGCACTATACTCATTCATTATAAAATAACACTTAAAGTTATGACAGTACTGGGTAAACATAAATACTCTAACAAATATTTAAATAAAATAATTTATCAAGGATTAATAAACTAAAAGCCTTTTAAAATCAGCGATGGCAAACGTTGGTGAAGAGAAACAAAGATTCTTTGGCAAAGATGTATTTTTGCTTCAAACAAGGTTTTAAACAAATCAAAAATAAGGCAGGTGACCGCTCTTAACCACAAGGCTCTCTGCAGGTTTAAGGCTCGGACAAAGTTAAAGTCTGAAACAGCAACAGGAATCTCAGCAGAACAAAGTCGTTTCTGGATTTTTGTAAATCAGTAACTTTACCAATTTATACTAAGCATGTAAAAGTAAACGGTAACAATGTACTGAAATTTACACCACGAGTGTAATAAATACTAAATAATTTAAACCATATAATGCTTCATCATCTCTGTTTTCAGATAAACATGAAAAATCTGCATTTTCCACAGTAAATCCCTTGAGGTTAATCAGCTTTTCTTGTTCTGTGCAGTCCACAGGGTTTTAATCAAACCACAGCAAAATACAAAATCCTCAACACACACTATAGTTTGCATGCATGTAGCTTCATTGCTAAAACTATTTATCATTAGACCATCAGTGAAATGTCTTTGCAACAATAAAGTTACATCCAAGTAAAGCAAATGTGCAGGATTTTGATCTCCTCTATGGTTTCTCCTGTCATTCAAGACTTGTTATATGTGCAAAAAGTCTCTATATGAAACCACAGTAAAATTATTTTTTAAATCACTTAATCCTTCTTTCCCTTTAGACAGTTAAGTTACAAAAATGGAGCACACAACAGTGACACCTGATTAAAATTTACAACACAGTCATCTTTCTTATCCTGTTTAGCATTAACAGTAGCATAGAAACGTGGAGCAACATCCAATGTTCTGGCCTAACATAAACCAAACTGCAGGTCCACACCATGGCCAAAGAGGAATTTGATAAATATTCTACGCAACAAAAAATTCTGTGAATCTGGGCAGCATGCAGCAGCGCTGTTGCAGGTCTCACTACTTCTGTATCTGGCAATAAAACTAAATTTTAAGAGCATGGAGTCATGATCACCTCACACAGTATGTAAGTTACTGTATGTAGGGCTGTATCATCCAAGTCACTTTGAAAACTTGATTTAAGTTGAATTTGATTTGAGATCAATGAAAGGGCACATTAAGAAAGATCAGCTGAATGCCCAAAAGTTTCCGCTTTTGTCACTGTGAAGTTGCAGGTTTACAGGAAGGAAAAGATTTTTGATTTTAGTACATCACTAATTGCATATGCTGCTTTCCTGGTGTGGATTTTGCTTTAACATTTTCAGAAATTAACAGTTGCAGTGATTTATATTCAGTATCCGCTCCTAAGTGACATTTTGAAATTTCTTCACATTTTTCTTTTTGACAGTCCAAAAGACATTCAGTTTACTGTCATATATGACAAAGAAAAGCCGCAAATCAATGACTGATTTGCATTTTTGTCTGAAAAATTACTGAAATAAATAATCAGTTATCAAAATTGTTTCCAATTAATTTTCTGTAGATTGACAAATCGATTAATTGACTAATAATTTCAGCTCTAATTGTAAAATTGCCTGAGACCAAGAAAAGGCAGCATCAAAACAGGTTAATGACCTAAATGACCTAGAGATTAGACTGGTCTCAAACAGCCCTGACTGTCGCAGATTAACTTGATGATTTCCCACAGGTTGTAATCTCACCACTAGTGATCTGAAATGCCTCCTGGTTTCACTTGTTTGGCCCTGGAGTGGAAACCAGGCTACCAAGCTGATGATGGGGGGCGTGTTGTGTTGGTGCAGCAGGCAGGATCGTAGGGCAGGTGAAGTTTAGGTCCGCAGCAGACTGTGAACTCTCTGCAGCTGAAACTGCGACAGGACGAGGCGGTGGACCTGCTCCTGACCGCGGGCACACGGCACCATGACCCGACCCACCAGCACCGTGTCGCCCTGCTTCTCCTCCTTCGCCTAAAGACAGAAAAGGGTTAAATATTAGATCTGCAGAGAGATGATGGAGTGCGGTAAGTCCCCATATCAACATCTAGTGGCCCAAGACTGAATCCGGCCAGATCCTTTTGACTTCTGCCTCTCCTACTCTGCTCTTCGAGATGTCTAACTGTGCTTTGTTGGAGTAGCTACATCTTTTCTTTTTAAATTAATGAGAGCAGGTAGAGGCAGGTAGGTAATTAATTTGTATTGATGTGCTACCTACTGGATAGTGTTTACACAAGTAAGTACTGTTAAAAAATCTGGTTTAGAAAAGGTTTGTCTGATCTCTGCATCTCGCCAGCCTGCGAGGGAAAAGGCTGGAGCCACGTGTACAATAAATTCAGACAGCAGCAGCAAAATGGATCAAATAACATCAGTGAATGAGGACTAAATAATAAAACTCTTAATTTACATAGTACCTGTCATACAGAAAAAGTGATTTACATTAAAAAAGGAATAAAAACAGGAAACAACTTTGACTCAATACAAAGCAGGTAAAGATAAAGTGCTTAGTGCTTGCAGAGAAAACAAGCCATTTGAAAGATGGAAAAGGTTTGTGTGATCCTAGAAGAAATTAAATTGCTAAAGATATTTGGAAACCGTTTTTTGAGGCAAAAGACTGAGCTTTAAAATAAATGTCATGCTTTGAACTACAGCCTGATCATAAAGTAAGCATGGTGTAATAATAATAATAATATAATAATAATAAAGCTATTTCTATACTTAACATTTGTAGAGCTGTTACTTTTTTGGAAAAATGTAAGTGAATGAAATTTAACAGGAGATAACTTTGCATTTGATCTTTGCGAAAAACATCAAAATTGAACTGAATCATTTGATCATCCACCTGTGGTTCATTCTTAGATTGGGTTGTTGTGTGTTAACTATTTAAAATAACCTTTATAAACTCTGGTTATGATTAAATGTCTGGTTTACTCTCATGCTAAAATGAAAAAAAGTCAGTTTCACACCTGCATAAATAATTTGATCAATTACAAATAAAGAATTTCAGGGTTACAAATTATTGTCAAAAACAGCAAGACTATGACTGTGACACTTTCATTCACCTTCTATGAATCCCTACATAAGGGTCAAGTAAGTGATGAGCTGTGACTGGCAGTGCGTCTGTAGCGGCTCTCTTACCTTAACAAACGAGGTCGAAGGAAACGTCGCAAAGTCAGACGTGACTCGAGCTCCAGGTTGCTGGTTGACGACGTGCTCTGCTACTTCATCCTGACAGGATGCGTAGAAAAAAGAAGAAACATGGAGGAGGAAATCTGAATTTGTCTTAAAGGTGAGTAGGCAGGTTTTTTTGTACTAAATGTTTTAGGTGTGTTTTTTGTTTATTCCCTTGTGTTTTAAAGTCTTGTTGGATGAGGTCATGAAGATGTGTAGGGCTGTGTGTGCATACCTTCAGTCTGCCCAGAGTATCACTCAGGGACTGCAATCTAGCTGTCTGTTCCAGGAGCTGAGCGCTAGGTGTCACTGCAGGACAAACAAAAACATCTGTTATTCAAACCTGCTTCTCTCTTTGAGCAGTAATTCTTCTTTTCTGTATTTTAAATGTACTAACCCTGTAAATATTGTTTAGTGTCATTTATAAAAAACAGAATGAGACAAAGGGAGGAGGGGGGCGGGGCAAGCATAAGATTTTGAAGACACACTTTTATTTTTCACTGCACTCACATACCTGGAGACTTCCCGGTGATGTCCACCACCTTGACGTTTGCGCTCATTTGCAGCAGAGTCTCCAGGAGCTGGTCGGTCTTGCGGTAGAGGGCGCTAGAGAGCACTTCAGGACGACCTCCAGCTCTGGAGGGAATTTTGGTCACGCGAAGAGGAGGCAGAGAGGCGAGCTGAGCGCGCATCTTCTCAGCCTGCGAGGGAAAATATGTTACTGCAGCCACATACACACAATATATCCATACAACCGCAAAATGGATCAAATAACATCAGTGAGTAAAGACTAAATAATACCATAATAATACATACTTTATTTCTATAGCACCTTTCATACAAAACATGCAGCTCAAAGTGCTTTTCATTTAAAAAGGAATAAATAAATTGAAAAGAAAGCAGCTAAAGATTAAGGGCTTAGCATTGCAGGGAAAATAAGTAATCTGAAAGCTCAAAAGAAGGAGATTTAAAAGCATAAAAAGGCCATTTTTAAACACGTGGGGCTCCATGTAGCCTAAAGCACGTACATCTTAAGAAGTGGTGCAAGAAAAGGGCTTGGTTAAAAACATGTTTTAAAGTGCTGTTTAAAAACAGCTTTGTGCTAAAGCAAGTTGCGTTTCCCCCGAGTTCTGAGTAACTATCTTGCTAAATTTGTTAAACTAATATTAGCTACTTACAACCCCCCCACAAAAGTAAAGTTTTTTTTAAAATATGCCTTTCTTTCTCTATGACTTTGAGGGATCGTCATTAAATAAAGAAAAGGTTAACGTTTGCAACAAGTCAGATGTTGTGATGGTGGAGAGATGATTCGCACCTTCAGTCTGTTGTTGTCGTTCTTCAGGTGTTTGATGCAGAGTCTCTGAGCTTCAATCTGCTGAGTCAGCAGAGGAGAGTCGATCACCTGGATGCCCGACCCTGAACCGACACTGGACATCATGTTTGCTGCGGGACCGAGAGCAGGTACACGTTATGAACACCTGACTGGACCCGAATCTCATTTATATATGGAGTGTTTGCTAAAAATAAACACTCCAGCCATCTGAAGTAATTTTTCTTTCTTTCTCCAACTCTTCATGTCCAAACAAACAAAACAATTTGTTTACAGCTGCCGCATTTAAACGTGTTAGTGTGCATACTTTAGTACAGAACCTAAGAGTATTCCCATTTTATGTTACTTTACAGTACATTTTAGATTTAAATATTGTACTTCTTATTCCACTTCAATCATCTGACAGCTGTTGTTACCCCTTACCTTAAGATTTGATATACTAAACCTGTGATGAGCTTATGAAACACAATGCATTGTTACAGATTAAACTAGTCAACAGTATAAAAGTAGTGGAAATATTGTATAATTTAACACTGACAGGAGCCACTTGTCATACTTTACTTACATTTAGCTTTTTAAAATTATTTCTAAATAATACTACAGTAAGATCTAGCCTTTGTATTTTTACACTGTAGTACTCCTACTTTTACTTAAGAAAAGAATCTTAATACTTCTTCCACCACTGTTTTTTAATAGTTCAGAAGAGGTAAAATCATAATCATTAAGTTTTTCTTCTCTGGTGTAATTTTTTATTATAACAGCCAACATGTCAAAAACAAAGAAAATAAACAACTTGAAATTGGTGTGATGTACATACTGAGCAGAGTTGCCAAATAAAGACCATGCAAGAAGATGCAGATTTATGAGATGAATCACATTAATAGATATATTTGGATACATCATTTTCAGTCTTAATGGTTAACCCACAGGGTTTCTGCAGGGTTTAAGTTCAATTCAAGACATTTTAACACCACAAAAAAGCAATTTAATACCCTTTTTCACAATCATATGGTCCAGTAGACCATATTAAATTATTAATATAAAAAATGTATTATCTCTTTTCTTCTTGTACTTTCCAGCAGTGTATAAAAACAATTCTTAATGATATAATGGACCCAGATAAGCAGCAGAAATATTAATCAAGAATTAATTTAAGTTTGGCTAAAATCCCATCCTGAGCTGTTTCTGACTGCTGATTCCACAATCAGATACAAAAATATTTAATAACTAAATAACAGTACACACTACTTTCCAAAGGACTTTTTTTTAAAGAAACTGAATTCAGTGCTTTTTAAAGGACTTTTCAAGACCTGCAGAAACTCTGAATGAAGCATGCATGTAGCATCAACTGCTGTCAAACCATGCTTAACGTTAGTTCTTTTTGAAACAAATATTAGCATGCGGGATCAGCAACAGATGTCAATACGAGCATGTATATACCTTTCTGTTCCTCTGCAGAATGGTAAAGTAAGAGATTAAAAATACAAAGAGGAGGTTAAAAGGAGAAATTAAACACAGTAGTTGGAGTAATTATAACAGGGTGATAAATCTGTTCCAGCCACAAGCACATGTAGTAATGTGGCTGCTTTAGTTTTCTGTCTGTTGCTGGTGAATGTATGGTCACGTAGTTTTCGTGCCACTTACCTCCTGCAATTCCTGTGACGATGGAAGCGATTCCTGATGGGCCGGTTCCTCTCAGCCCGTCGACGGTCATCTTTGATTGGCTGTTGATCCGTTGCTTCAGCTCGGCCTTCTCCGCCTCCAGCTGGTCGATGTCGGCCTGCAGAGCGTCCATCGTCTCCTCGAACTCCCTGCAGAGAGGAGAACGACATTGCTTAGCTGTTAGACATCTGTTCCACAACATGTCTGAAATCTACAGTCTTGGGTCGCTCTTACTTCTCTTTCTTCTTCAGCAGAGTCTGGGCTTCGTCCAGTCGAGTCTGAATCTTTTCAACACGTTCGTCTGCGTCTTTGGATGAACTGTCCAGCTTCTTCTCCAACAGACTGAGGCGGACGTTTGCCTCGCTAAGCTCCTCTCCCTGGAAACCCACACAGGTTTGGTGCAATAAACATTAAACTTTATTCTAAAACAACTTATTTGCCAATGTCATGACTTGTGCTAATGCAGTTAAATCTCACCTATCTTATTTTCCATTTAGATGACACAGATGGCAACAATGAATCCACAGTTGTGTTCAATGTTTTTTTATTCTCATGTAGGTGTGTTTACCTACCTTGATCTTAAGAGACTTCTTCAGCTCTTTGATGACTGTCTCTCTGTCCTCCAGCTTCAAGCCAAGACCCTCTGCATCTGTGATTTCAGCTCGAAGAGCCGCTGCCCGCAAATCCACAGGTGGAGGGTTCTGATAGATGGCAAAAGAAAGTCATATCATCAAAACTGAAAAATCTAATACGGCAGTCATAACCAAAACTTGCACCGCAATAAATCATGTCAAGGTGAGAACCCAAAATGCTTTTCAAGACACTTAATTACCTTGTTTTGAGGCTTGTCTGAGTCATATTCTCCCTCCTGCATGGCGGTGGCCATCTTGTTCATGGTTGCTATGACGATGCTACAGGACTGCCGCAGATACTCGTAGGGGTTTGCACCCTGGGATCCATAAATCTGAAAATGATCGTATGCTTGTCAATAACTAGAGCAGTCAGATAATTTCTGTTGTTCTCATGTCACAGGGTGTCTGAAAAAGTTACATTTTATTTTTACATTTTACGTTTTCAGGCTGCCTTTATTTCTGTTAATATAATATAAAATACAGATGTGTTTCAATTTTGGGAGTTTGGAGTGTAGCTCTCTGTGGAGTTTCAAAAAAGCTTTAAAATCAAAATAATTAAGGATTACAATTTAGATTGAAAGTTATTTTTAACTTTTTTAAAGTTAGTTTTTCTTGTTTGTTTTTTTTCCTTCTCTTCTTTTGTTTCTTTCGTTGCTGGTATTCTGCATTCTAGTGTATAGAATAGGCAAATATTAGCCTTGGGCTTAATTGCATATTAAAAATGGTCATTATAATGTAAACCGAAATAAACCATTCATTCATTAATTGACTTATTCATTGTTACACATAACTACCACTCATTTGCAAGATGACATTTTATATAAACACCACATCCAGTTGTTGTTTTTCAGGTAAATACCAGCTAGTTTAAATTGAGAGTATTTTCAACACTTGAATAACTTTTCTACACATCAGAGCTGTTCTTCAGCAGTAGAATTTCTTTAAAGAAAGTCTTTTGTTATTGAGATTATTGGAGAAATGTTGCTTTAATTATTAAAATATGATGATAATAATTACATTACAACACACAATTATTTTGGGCCCAAACAAAAAATGCAGTTGTAAGAGTTTCTGATGGTACTGAACCTCTTGCAGAGTATGGCCATTAAAAATTATAAATTGTCTTTTTAATTTTAGTGTGTCTTTGTTGGTCACCAACACCAATCAACTGTAACGTATTATTGTGTATACCTGCTCTCCTGCCTTGAACGCAACATCCTCCAGTTTGACGGCTGACAACCCATCCTGCTCACCCAGAGGTGACATCATCTGAGCTCCAGCCGCTGCCACTTCCTGCAGCACCGCCACCACCCAGGTCAAGTGTTTCCTACAGTCTGACAGGGTGTCTGACACCTGCGGGCCAAAGGTCAACATGACTGAAGTTATCACGACCAGGGGAAGACAAATGTACATAATGAATACTACTATTACTACTACTACTACTAAATATAATAAAATAAACTTAAACTAAACGAAAAAGTATAATTGAAATTAAACTATACTAAAAGTTGGCGAATGCAGCAGCCAGAAGTTTTGCTGAAATGGTTACCTGTTGTCCAAAGTTAAGCGCTGCTGGGATGCCCGGTGCGTCTGTTCCTGGCATCCTGCGGCGAATCTTCTTGCAGAACTGTCGGATGTCGCTGCAAGACGTCTCCAAGTCCTTCAGCAGCACGGCGAGGTCTGCCTTCTCCTGGCCCGTGTGCAGGAACGCCCGCAAGCGACCGACCTCCACCGCCATGCAGTCCAAGGCACTCTGGGTAAACTGCACATGGACACAACAGGTGATCAACTGTTTAAGTAGCTAGATACACAGCCATTATGTTCATACCACTTTCAACTCACAAGCTGATTAAACTCGAAAGAAGACGCAACATCCAAACTTATAAGCTACAGCTAAGCAATGTGACATAAAATGTCCTGGGAAATGCAGGAAACAGAAGGAGCACAATTACAGCAATATATCAAAAACGTGTGAGATGGTTTAAGAGTGGACACCGACGATGGATGAAGTGGGATGTGGTTCTACTGTTTGTATAAACTCCTCACAGCCTGTTGGTGATGCTGGTACTCACTCTGATGTGATCAGCCAGCTGCATGGTGCAGTCCTCATTCTGATCTGCCAGGTGGATACTGTACAGGTGCTGAGAAAGGAGTCATTTTGTAAATAAGTATAAATTCACATGCAGAATCATGGTTTGTGTCCAAAGCTCAACTTTGTAATGTACCTATATGTGAAATTGTATTTTGAATACATTTGTAATTGTACATGGTACATTACATAAACAGTTTTACTGATTAACAGAAAATCAAGGCATGGCAACTCTGGTATGACATGGCAAAATTTTCTTGTAAGCAAACAAACATTATGTTTACAGTCAATGTTTCTAACCAAAACTCATTGTGTGTATCCTTGAGGTCAGACAAACAAAGATGAACGCATTTCCTTCTTCATAAAATATTTGTAAAGTTGAATTATTTACATCCATGTTTACTATCTGACAGTCTTCTTCTTTACTGTCTTTGCCAGTGCATTGCAAATCTTGGCACTTAGAACCATCTATAGATCTGAGGAATAGTGTGAACTATTGGCAGGACATGTCTCATGTCACCCATATGAGCAAAACAGGGACCCACTGCTCCACAGTGCAACTAGAGGTCAAAAACTTAACAGGGATATTTTGTGTCAGTTGACAAATGTATTGACTAACTGAGTGCTTCAGCTCTAAGTGTACATGTCCGCACACAATTTATGTAAAAAACAGAGAATAAATACATGGAGAGGTTAATTACCATATAGATAGATAGATAGTTCATTATTTCATTTAAATCTAATATAGCGACAATTTCACATGAGAAGACGATATTCTCATGTGAAATTGTCGCTATATTAGATTTAAATGAAATAATGAACTATAACAGTGTGTGTATGTGTTAGTGTTATATGTGTGCACCTGATAGTATTTAATGGCCTTGGTGAGCGGCTCCACGTTGACCGTCTCGTCCAGCTGGTCTTTGTGCAGCAGGTCGATGAGGAAATCCAGAGAACGTTCGTGAACGCTCATCTCCGGGTACAAAGAGCCGATCTTCTTGTAGACTTCCACACTGCACTGAGCCAGAGCCCTGACACACACACAAACAGAGATTTATTTGAGTGTTTTTACGTTATATAGAGTCAAACAAAAGACAACATGATTATTGTCGTGATTAAATTCAACTGAGCTGTGTTAAGATGTGATCACTCTGTCCAGTCAGACATGCAGGTGTCCATGTGATGTGGCACATAAATCAAAGCTGACATGTAAGTATTCCTCCGTAGCTCCTAAAAGCATCATTCTGTGGAAACAGGAGCTAAATATCTGTTTGATTCCTTATATTTGTTTAGAAATTAATCTGTATTTTTAGTTTATTTCATGCACATATTACTTATTCATTTCATTTTGTGGTAACAATGGAAAAATATGTTCTAGTGAAAGTAGCAATACCGCTCTGTAAAAATACTCTCTTACAAATAAAAGCATTTTACTGCATTAAAGATTTCAGTTAAATAAAAGTACAGAAGTATTAACAGCAAAATGAACTTGAAGTATTAACGTCAAAGTACTTTTTGGGCTGAATGGACCCTTTCAGAAAATATATTAACTTATATTATTCGAATATTTTGACTGATACTTTAACACATGAGCAGAATTTTATTTAATAAATGTATTAATATGTACATCACTTTAATGTTGCAGTTGGTGGAGGTGGAGAACATCTGAACTACTTTAAACACTGTTGGATAGTTTTACCTATAGCACAGTATCATATTTTATAATCAGATCATATGTTTTGTTGTTAAAATCTTAATTCTAATTTAACTAGTTACTGTCTGATGAATGTAGTAGAGTAGAGGTTCAAATTTTCCCTTCTGAAAATTAAAGTAAAACTACATCATATCACATGCTGCACATTGTGTTATCATAGCAAAGCACACAATCACACAATCTGCACAGAAGGAGAGGAGTTTCTCACAAAGAGAAGACTGAGAAACAATTGAGTTAACAGGTTTAGATAAAATGGGAAATTGAGCAGAGATAAGCGTGTCAGTCATCTGTCAGTGCTCAAACTTTCTCCTGCTGTATGTCCTTGATTTAGAGACCGTAGTGAAACATACTGCTCGTATTTATGTAGCGTGGCCTGCAGCAGGTGGAGCGAATAGACCAAACCACCAGCAAAGCTCAGCTGCTCTCCGATGGCTCCCTTCAGCCCAGCTCGCTCCACACAGTTCTCATTCAGGTCAAACTTCTCCTGGGCCTGTTTGCTGATCAGCTCGGCCTGCAGACACACACAGATAGTTTAACATAATTCAGAAATACACTAAATTAAAACATTTAAAAGGTATTGACTTGCAGCCCCCTTTTTAATAATCCACATCTCTTAGTATGAAAAGATAGTTCAGTGATGTGAAAAATTAGCATATTCAATAAGAGATCAAATGACTCCTTGAAATTCTGAACTCCCACAATTGATGGGATATCTTTCTAATATCTTTCTGACTACTAACTGCTAACTACAGAATTGTTTTTAATCTGAAAACCACGGCTCTGTGGATAAAAAAGTGAACTGTTTACCTTGCAGATGAGCCGGGGGATGAGCAGCAGCACCAGGATGCAGTCGTGGTCTCCGCCATGACGAAGGAAGGATTCGGGCATGAAGGAGGTCAGAAGAGAAACGTGTCTGTTGGCCTGACCCACCTCCATCTTCCTCAGCTCCATCTCAATTGCCTGAAAATACACACGACACAAAGGACAACATTTACAGTCCCAGCCTTAGAGCCAATTTGTAATTACAGACATTAAAATAATACACAGATCCAAGCTGACTTGCAAAAAGTTAAACTAAAAGGACATTCAGGCGGTCACTGAATCACATTATATGTTATCACACTAATGAGAACTACACGTTATTCAGACCAAAGAGCTCTTATTGTCTCTGACCTTGGCGTAGGCCTTCGTCTCTGCAAACTTAATCTTGAAATCAAACATCTCAGCTGGCGGCTGCTGCAGCAGCTCTGCTGAGGCTTCCTGCTGGCTGGTCAGCTCTCTGTTTACTTCCTGCAGCAAACACAAAGGAACAATCAGGATGGATTATTAGACAGAAATGTATGATAAATCGACATGGGTCTCACTCATGTTGACTGTCTGTACCTGCAGGTGTGCTGTGAGCTCGCGGTATTTCTTGATGGTCTGCTGGTAATCAGCTACCGTCTCCTGTGCAGCCTCAACATGTTTCTCAGCCTCTCGGACTCTCGCGGTGCCCAGATCCAACATCTCCCTCAGCTCCAACTCCGTCTCTCTGGCGTTCTCCTGCAGCTCGTCGTTCATTTCATTTATAGCTTCCTGAAGGGTGGAGGCAATGACCAACAAACAGGGTCAGCCATTTACTGGAATACTGTGGTGACCACCTTTGAAATTTCAAATGATTACATTTCTTGTTTCTCAGATTTTCTCGTTACGCTGCTGTAACGACCCTTTTATTGCAACAAATCGCTAATGTCTTTGCCAGAAATGTAAACATATTTTTACTCCTGTATGTTTTTAGTTTTTCTTTTATTTATTATTTATTTTATAATGTCACTATTTTTACTATAAAGCAAATCACATTGATGGGGGTAATCTGTCCTAAAAATACTTCATAATTCAAAGCTACATGTATAATTTGTCCCGTCCACCACAAAACGTTTGCTGGCGTAATGTTTTGGAAAAATGCCATACAAATTCTGCACATACTGTAAGTGATTACTTGTGCCAGACACAATGACAGACCAGTGGGATTTCTTCTACAGAATTGTTTACTCCTATGGAGGGCAATGGATGACAGAAGTGGACTTCAACCGAATTCAAATAGTATCCGAACAATGAAGCAGCGAAAACAAACACCAGGGGGCAGCACATACATATTAACGACCGTGGCCCATATCAATAATGAAATGAGTCAGCAAAGTGTGGCACTTTAATTTTCTCTAACCTCAGTCCTATAAATACACACAGAGGGGCTGAGCTGGAACAATGAGTCCCAGTCATTAGTCTTAGATTCTTTTAAAGAGCAAAATTAATCAACGTTGTGTTTTTGTTAACTTAATGTCACATTAGACGTCTGTGTTTGTTGCTGCCATCAACAGATGCAAAAATAAAAACTCTGTGAGATTGATGAGTTCCACTCACCAGGTCAGTGACAGTCTCCCTCAGCTCCCGGACTTTCTCCTCCAGGTCCAGGTTCCTCTCTGTCAGCATCTCCACCATCTCCTCCGCCCCCAAGGCCGCATCCACCTGAAGCAAAGCACATCACCATCATCAGAAATGGCAGTATTAAATTAATATTTATCAATCAACTTGCCGATGTCATCCTTAAAAATTTTACATTACAATAAGTTTCTAAGGAAAACTCCAAATATCTAATCTAATAAAAAAAAAAAACGCCACTAAAGAGTAAAGAGGCTGATGCTGGTGGCCTGCAGGCTGATTTATGTCACTGTATAGCTGCAGCAGCTCAGCCTGTCAGAAGTTCAGCCTGTGTGATAAAACACTTACCTGTTCTTTCAGCTCGTCAATGGTCTTTTCTGCCACCTTCATCTCTTCCTGCTGTTTTTCTTTCTGGCTTCTCAGTGCGTCCAGCTCCACATTCTTCTTCTCCATCTGCTTCTGCAACTTCACATGTTCCTGCTTTTCTGATGCCGACAGGTCGCGCATCCTGACACACAGGAAAAAATTGATCACTAAGGTCTGGATCAAGAACTTTATTGAATTTCTTTACATTCTCTCCTTCTTATCTCTATTTATTGTCAACTTCAATGAAGCAAAATGACACCATAATTAGTGCCCACCATAATAATTCATGACTTTTCATGGCTTTCCTGTAGGGCGAAGAGACCAGTAAAAGAAGTGTCAACACACCTACCTGACCAGTGCTTCCTTAAGTCTGCCATTCTGCTCTTCAAGCTGTTTCACATGGTAACTGGAGGCAGCACCATCCGAACCTGTGAAAGGCCGGAAAAATCAACTGAGCTCTATGGGATCCGGTAGGTGAAATATACTTCCTTTTTTCTGCAGGGGGTTAAAAAAAAAACTTTTTAATGTAAGTCACCAAATGACACTTTGAATTGATGTTGCTGCATGTTATTGCCAAGAGAGACGATGGCAAGTTTCAATTAAACAAATGGGACTGTTGTTTTGAGTTGGCTCTGATCACTGTTAGCTCCACTTGCTGCAGTTATAAAAAAAAAAAAAACTTTCCAGAATGACAAAAAAGTGCTGCACTCAGAGGTCAATGATAACTGGCTCTAAACCATTTCAACAGTCTCATCACGTTTTAGGCCAACCTTTGTTATTTCTGCTCCTGTGCCACTTGATAGTAACACAGAATAACTCATCCATATTTTATGCAAACTTCAATTTCTATGAGTGCAGTTCAGACAGAAATTTCATTATTTAATTTTGCTCCCTTCTGTACAGAGCATTTTAAGCCTATCACTATGAGAACATCTGGCTATTTTTTAACAGCTCACAGGTTTATTTCTGATATTGTGTTAAGGATTTAGGCCTAAAAGACTGAAACGATTATGTATTAAAGCAGGAAGCCTATGTTGCCTTAATGAAAATGTTTTTCAGTTGCTACCTGCAGCAAGAGGTTACTGACGCAACATCAACATGTAATAATTATTTTTGGATAAAAAATCATGTTAGTTTCCACATGCAGGGTTAAATAAGGGTTATTAAAGAAGTGAGTTGTTCCATTGCTCTATTGTGAACTTTTGAATTAATACAAAATAAAAGCAATACAACCCAAACTTATAAAGCAAATTTGCTTTGCCAATTTTGAAAAATATATTTATAATAAAACGTGTTCTCATCTCTGCGTCTCAGCAGTACCTTTCTCCTCAATCTCGTGCTTGAGGATCTCCAGGTCCATGGTGAGCTCGTCTACTTTCTCCTTGAGGGAGTCGACCTCCAGCTGCAGAGACTCTGCCCTCTCCTCAGCCATCTCCTTATCCAGCGTGGCCATCTCGATCGCATCCGCTGTGTCTGACATCTCCTCCATGTAATGCTCCTTCGCCTCCAGGGCTTCTTTAGCCTCCTACACACACAGAACTCTGTTATGTACAGTTGTCTATATAGTCTTAATACAGTATTTAAAACCTCCTAGGATATTTGGACATTTTTCAACTTCATCTTAACAAAAGATGAAGTTAAAAATAAAAACAAATTAATATAAAGGCAGTATTATGTTTTCTTTCTGCTGCTGAATGGGCACAGTTGGCAATTCTGCTAACATCTAATCATCTCATATTAGTGGAAACACTCCTCTCCTCTACCCTGACAGCAGTATTGTTCTTGGATGAAAAACGTGAATACTTGTCATGTGTTAATGTAGAAATGGTCAAATTTCAAGGCAACAAAAAGCATCAGTATCTAGTACATATTTCGGAGAGGTTACTGTCAGATACCTCCATGTTACATTCAGTATTTTTGTTCACAGTTTGCACTTGAAGAAGGTTTTAAAGTTAAAGTTTGAGGGGAAAAAAACATAAAACAGTCAAAACCTAAGTTAATCTGCTTCATCAGGACTGCATGGGTGTGGTTTGATTAGCAGTACCATGGCAACATACACAAATAACTCGAAAATTGAGCCCAGTCCACTTCAAGCCAGCAGGAAAATCAACGACAAAATCTCTCATGTAAAATAACCAAAATTGTTCCACAGAACATCTTGTGTTCATGTAGGATCAAACCATTCATAGTAAAAAATTGTTGTTTAGGTCTTTAAAAGCACCAAACAGCACTGCCAAATATCAGATAAAAATATCAGCATCTGTCTGTCAGTTTTTATCAGATCCCTAGTTTGGACAGGTAATGTTCTTTACATTATATTCAAAACCTTTACTTTTGCCCATGGCCATGAATCTTATTCTTCACCATTCAGTTTTGACACTTACACCTATTCATACCCTTAATTTTCATCATCTTGACTTCTCCTGTGTCTGCAGCCATTTTGTGGACACACTGATCACGTGTACTTCCAATCCAGTCATCCACCCACCCATATTCATCAGGCAGCCTCTCCACCATCTACTCTTTCATCTGCTGCTCCTTACCCTCTTGGCCTCTTTCAGTTGTTTCTGCAGCTCAGCCTGCTGCTCCTGCATCTTGGTCTTCCACTCCTGCAGCTGCTCCAGCTGGATCTTGTGCTTCTCCAGCTCCTTTAGCTTCGCCTTGTCATCAGTCCGCTTCATCTTCAGCGTCTCCAGCTTCTCCTCCAGGTCCTTCACCTGAGCACGCAGTGCCTCCTCCTCCTGTTATAGGACATATGGCGGAGAGAGAGGATGAAGGGTAATGAAAGGATGGAGAGGCATAAAAATGGAGGATGGGTGATGAGATGTTTTAATTAGTTTCAACACATGTGGCTTGTGCAGGACGTTTAGTTTTAATTCTGGTTCACTTCCATGATTCCCCTGTTTTTTTCTCAGTGAATAATGGTGAACTGTTTACCTTGCTGGTATAAAGTTTTCATTCAAAGGTAACAGCACCTTCATCTTTTTTTATGTGTTAGAAAGCTCTAGATTTCACTTGCCATGCAGTAACTCTGGAGAGAAGGAAGTCAGCGTCAAGACACACATGCCTCGTCAGGAAGGACACTTCACTTAATCACACACCACTTAACAGCTGGAGATTTTAATTCAATCCTGCAATAAATGTGTGTTCCTTTTCACAGAAATCCAGCCAGTGAACAGAGCACGGAGCCACCTCACACACCAATTAAAGAAGTCACACTTTTGACAACTTGTTAAAATGTTAGTGAGAGAAAAACAACACTGCAGTATCAAGCTGAAAAACATCACACCACATGACAGCACCTGTGTCTCCATAGTGACGTCCTCCTGAGGGCATAAAATACGAATCAGACTGATTATGTCTGTGTTTAAAATTAAACACTAGATGGCAGTTGATTTTTACAAAATGTTAAAGTGATAATCCCTGACATTTAGCTACAAATTAACGTACGTGTCGCTTCTCTCTATCACAGCTCAAACAACAAGCAGGGGATTCAACCTTTACCCAGCTCATGATTAACAAAGGGCTCACAGACAATTAAGCAACTTTACTGGTTCAAATCAACTAACATTTGGACTTAATAATGCTTAATTGACTGTGTGCTCCAGACCTAATCACATCAGTGATAACTGCTTTGTCTCAATTCTGAGAAGCAGCAAACTAAAAGCCAGTAGCTGAAGTGCTGATACTTCCTCTTTATCCCCAGTTGATGACATTTTTTTAAATCAGCTGCACGTAACATTCAGAAGTAGGAGACCATTATACACTGGTATGGGATGCGAAATGTACTGTGTATAGTTACGATAGTGCTTAAAACTGAGTGTTGGGTGTGGTGTCCCTCACAGATCAATCCTGGGCCCCCTTTTCTTTCATTAGTATGTTTTATCATTCGGAAAATTCTACAGATAAATATTTACCCCTATGCAGATGACACCCCGCCGTATATCCCTGAATCTCCAGAATCATTTACTCCTATTAACACTGTGGTTAAATTCGTCCATAATATGGATGGCTCAAAACCTTGTAAAGCTCAAAGGCTCAAAGGGACTCTTTTGAAAGAAGACATACAGAACTACATCAAGATTGCTTTCAGCTTCAGGTGCTTTTGGCGTTTTACCAGTTATTATTTGATTAAGAAGAAGCTCCACACTCAACCTTTAAATGGAAAATAAGCACTAACCTCTAAATAACTAACTAATCTCTTAAGATTCAAAGGTATAAGGACCTCAGGTATGGTCTGTTGTACTTCTGACCACTTCCAGCTGAACACTACAGTTATGACCCAAATATATACTACATACTGATTCTATAAAGTATGTATGGCTGCTACCTTGGCCAGGTGTCTCTTGTAAAAGAGATTTTTGATCTCAATGAGACTTCCTGGTAAAATAAAATTTTTTTTTACTATAAATTATACTAATCATCACAGTATGTTGTTTAAGCAGTTAGTATATAAAATATCAATCAACTTTTAACACTTTTAATTTTATACTATCAGGAAATTATACAGTACATGTGACATCAGATGTCAAGCAAACTTTTGATCGTTATTAATTATTCCGATATATTGGCCGATATTCTTTTTTTTCTTCTTCTTTGCATAAACCCATAACACAAACAAAGATTATCCCTAACATTTGTTATGTGTAGTTATGAGACTTCGAAACCCGTACCATACAGATTTATCTGCAATTGGCTCATATAGGTCTCTACCTCACAAAGACACATCTAAATGTTTTATCCCAAGATTTGATAAAAAATACTTTTTTGGAGCTGTTTCACCACCACCCACATTTATTTTTCCCAGCTGTGAGCAGCTCCTTCATTTCATATATATAGTATTAATCAACAGCACACTCAAAAATGGAGTGTATTTCATATGCATACTGTCTTTATTTTTTTTTTCTTTCAGATGTCTGTTTGTCTGTTGACTGTAAATTATTTATTTATTATTTGTAATGTATGCAGCTTCACTAAACCAAAACCATTTTCCCCATGGGGACAATAAAGTATATCATATCGTGTCTGCTTTAGTGTAGAATGGATTTGGGACACAGCAACTGTTTCATTTGTACAAACCACCACCACCAACACAGCCCTGCTTTGTTGTTGTACTTGAACATCAGGTGTGGGCTTATACTGATCACTCCCTGTTAGACACAGTGTGTGGAAAGAGCATGTATTTCCCACTAATTAGTGCAAGTAAATTGCCTTGGGGCAGTTGTTGGTGGATTATATGACTAAAAGATAGGTGCTACATTATGAATTACAACTAAATATTTAGTGTTTCCCTTTTATTACACTGAAATGTCACAGTTAAGGCCTCCAGCTCATTTCTTTTTTTATGACACCAATACAAACTGACAGCTGTGTCAAAAAAAGCTATATATTTAGAGGAGCTATAGGAAAGACATGTCACATGTGATTTAACTCCCACACTTCTGCTACTATGACTTATAGACCTCTTTGATCTCATTGGCACGTGACACTGTGTTACAAAATGACAGTGTCACGTGTCCCCTATCTTATTCCTGATTACAAACATGTAATTACTGTTTTTTATAGATCAAAATCTATCCTCATAGCTGGTGTTAGTCACCTGTTTCCTATATATAAAACCAATAAAATCTGTCTGTAACAAGCACTGCATAAAGAATGAAGACTTCCAGTATTGCCACTATGCACCTGGTGGATGCAACTTGTTCTTAATTCATTGGCAAGCAGCCCTTTCCTTTTCACGCCATTACACCAGTGTGATATTTTAAGCTGGTACTGACCTTGCTGGGCACGGGAGCCGGAGGGTTTCCAGGGGAGTGGAGCGTAGGGATGACTGGAGCGGCCAGAGGGGTCTGGGCTGGCGTGCTGGGCTCGCTGCTGCTAATCTCCCCAGCAGAGGCCGAGGCCGAGCCGGACGCAGCCCCCTTCCCACCAGTACCTGCAGGTCGGCTGGGCTGCTAAAGGACCAAGGGAAAAAACTATAAGAAATCTAGTAAAAGATTTCCTAAGAAATATCCCACTAAGTATAAAAGCTGCCTGGTGATGTAATCAGCTATAATGGAGGTCCCTCACTGAGCATGTTTACATGCACATATAATAGTGGTTTTTGAATCTTATTCTGGTTTTGACATGATTAAGGATATGTGTTTAGAATTAACATAAACAAACATAAACACTTTCAAGAAATTTTCACTGTAAAATGATTTACTTTCATCTTTATATAATTACAAAACTGACCTAACATCACAAACAATTTTTTGGTATGTCTAATTTTGTATTTGCAAACTTCCAATTCTGCAGGGGACCTCCATGTTGGCCACAGACCTGATTTTAACAAAAAATGCTCCAAAAGAGTAACTACATGTGCACTAGCAAATAAACAAACAAACAAAAAAACACTTGACAACACAAACCAAACGTGAACACATAAATACTCGGTGGAGAAAGGGGACAGTATTTGTGCTGTAAATATCAATGTGAAGAAGTCCAAATGGACACAAAAAAAGGAAAACCAGTGAAACATATTGGTGCCATTAACCAAAACTGTCATTCCTCTAATGAAAATAAAATGGACTGTGACTACTCACTTGGTATCACTTACACAAACGCCTTCATCAAGTAAAACAACAATCACATATAAATAATTGACAGAAATGGAAAGCCCTGAAGACTTTGGAGACTGGGCTCACCTTGGGCCTTCTGGCCGTGGTCTGAGGAGCAGACGGAGAAGAAAAAGAGGAGGAGAGGAAGTGGAAAAGGTCAAAGAGCAGCAGGGGAGGAGGGAATGGAAGGAAACAAACAGCCAAGGTTAGTGATTCAAGGCAAATTTCATATTAAACTGGAAATCAGAGACAAAAGGACAAAATGGGATGACCTTTTATGACGGTAAACTGGCCTGTAACTTTACGTACAATAATCTATGGAAGTCTTTCTTTTTTTGCTCTAAAAAGTAC
The DNA here is from genome assembly GCF_014851395.1 of Micropterus salmoides. NCBI lineage: Eukaryota > Metazoa > Chordata > Actinopteri > Centrarchiformes > Centrarchidae > Micropterus > Micropterus salmoides. Next base: position 7,716,304 of record NW_024041039.1, read on the forward strand.
CACAATGAATCAATTATCAAGTAATATCACTATATATCCCTACTCAGTTGTTTTCATCTCGGATCTCTCTTTTCCTAGCTGGTCTCCAGGGCCTCATCTCTTCCAACCATGTGACCAAAAACCTCAGTAACATGGACACCGTGACTGGTACAGCCAATGTGACCAGAATGGCTGCATTGTGTCTCAGGGGACGGGAGATGGAACCCAATTCTGTTGTACTGCTTTGATACTGTAGACAGTGCTGGGTTAATAGCTTGTTATCCAGCTACATCCCATGTTTCAGACATGCTACACAGTTGGTTGGATGAGTAGATTTTCAGTGACGTGTGCTAAGAGATATTCACACTTTGTTCTTATCTCATTTCTGTAGAGTCTGGCCAGCAGACCTGGGTTACATTATTTTAACTTTGAATGAAACTACTTTGGAGGAGGACGGAGAAGATCAATATGTTCTGAAGTAAAAAAATCTAGATCTACAATTTTTTTTTTGAGTTTACCTCACATTTCAAGATGGTAGATTGTAGATCAACCAACTTATGAAGTCCTTCCAATCATCCTATCATCTATAATTTCTCCATATTTTCTATACAGTGCAGAAATATTTAGCATGAGGTAAAAGTGGTGGCAAAAATATTTTATTTAGTGTATTTCTAAATGATGAAAATCATTTTATGTTGCGTTCATTTTTGACCATGGAAAACACAGATGACAGAAGGATCTCACCTCACAATCCATTTATAGTAACTGTTCTAAAGCTTTCAATGATATTGGGGTTGCAACTAATGATTGTTTAATAATGTATCTGCCTGTTATTTTCTCGATTAATTGTCTAGTTAACTATGAAACCCCAGTTTACCAGAGTCCAAGATAACTTCTTCAAATGTCTTGTTCAGATTAATTTTCTTCCTTTCGATCGCCTAATTAATTATACAAATGTTGCAGCTATATAAATGGAGTTTACCCAGTTTTCACGTATTTGTACTGTAGATCTACAAATGATCTGAATTTCTGTGTTTGATTGTAATCAAATATTGGTAATACTTTATTTTACTTCATATTCTAATAATGTCTTAATTATTTCCTAGAAAGTTTCCTGGAAATAACTACTGAAGCTTGAAAGAAGCATTGCATTTAAACTCAAGTAAATATTTATTGATCATCATCATCATTTATTGGAAATTTTGTTCTTCATATATGTTCAATTGTTTGCTTTCCTCCAGACAAATCGCACATTTTTGTATATTCAATAAAATACTTTAGATTATGATAGTTTAGTTAATGGTAATTATTTATACTAAGTGAACCAATTGAACATCGTCTGTCTTTTACTTATGATTAGTGCAAAATTACATTGTTCAATCCGGCAAAAATTAGTTGGATGTTATGAGGAAATGCATGGACCCATAAAATACAGTGTTCCATTATTTTAATATTATCAATAATCAAATATTTTTTTGAGCATACTTAATCTGCAAATCGCCATAACAGCTACCAAATGGACAGTGAGGTGAGACTGAGTAAATGTTATACAGTACATTTTGTCCACATAGCCCTCACTCCAAAGTCTGTTCTTTTGGTTATTGAAACACAATTTAACCCAGCTCTGTGCAGACACTTTCTATTACATTCCTGCAAAATGATCTGAGGTCCTTCTCTTCTCTTTTACCTTTCATTTTACCTCCTCCTGTCCTTTGCACATGACTCTCTCTCTCTCTCTCTCTCTCTTTGTTTCAGCTCGGGCACAGCCATCGGTTTGGCTAGTTACCGTCCTTTATTGGATTAGAGCTGGACTATTCAGCAGAAATTAGCTAGAGCTAACAACTGTACCAAATAAGAGCTGACAGCCTTCTTAAGCCATAGTGGCATGCTGTAGACACAAGAACAGGCTGTACTGAAATCACATCTGCCTGTTTGCTACATCTGCAACCAAGAGGGAAATAGTTTGAGTCTCCCCTGATAGACAAAACTCATTGACCTCGTAAAACACTGTGGAAGGCATGACTTCTGCATGTTGAGGCCAAATAAAAGATAAAAGCTTGCACGGTACACAAAGAAATAAAACCAAACTTCATTGAAATTTAGAAAAAGATGCACACACACACATGGGCATGAACTAATTCTGAAAGAAAGGCACTGTGATTTAGCAAAAATCAATACTGAGGGGGAAAATAAACTGAGAAAAAGATCTAAAAAGAGCATAAAGAAGCTGGAGGTAAAGTTCTACTGTGCTTCCACACTAGGAATATCAATTATTATTAAGGAAAAAAAGACAATTCCCACCAAAACAAAATGAAGAATAGCTGAAACTTTCAAGCATGACCTTTTTACAGCAGCTCTGCCAACAACAAAACGAATGGATGGTGACAACAACAACAACATCCCAACAGAAAAGGACGATCATTTGGGGTTCTGTACCTTCCGGGGTGCCGGGGTCTGTCTCATCATATTTGCAAGAGAAGAAGACACGCAACACAGTCACCAAGAAATATACACACACACACACACACACACACACACAGGAAGGTGGTAAAACAGGCAAAGATGCTCAATCCACGGACACCAGGTTTAGGACAGACAGACAGCTGAAGCCCAACAAACAGTCAGACAAGTAGCCACTCAGGCCGGGAAGCTGCAGTGGTGCAAATGGCCGCAGCAATGTTTTCCCAGGCTCCCCCTCCCTGCCTCCGTCCGTCCCTTCCTCCTGCTACCGTCCTCCTTTTTGTCCTCCTTCTCAGCTTCTCTCATAATCCAATTCCCGGAGCCCTCTGTCGGTGCCTCCCTTTGCTTTCTGCTCCGATTATGACTCTGACATCTTTCTGCCGCGAGCCTCCGACCTACTACTTGTTCGCAGGAGACGCCTCGCCTCCCCTAACCTTCCTCTCCTCCCTCCCCTCTGTCTCATATTCCCCCTTTCTCGCTGTGCTTATTGTGATTTGTCAGCCCAGCCAATGTCCTGCTCCTGCATTACATCACTGTGCACTGTGCACCCTCCCCCTTCCCTCCCTCCGCCCCCCCCCATGCTCACTGCTGCTGCTCACCCACTCATCACCAACTCTTCCACCGACAGGGAGGGAGGGATGGGTGAGACTGTCTGTGTGTGTGAAGCAGGCGACTGGGGACAGAGAGAGGAGAGGATGTGAGACAGAGGAAGGCGGGGCTGTAAACGGAGGTGAGAGGGGAAAATGAGCAGCAATGCTGATGCAAGCCTCTCTTGTCTCCTAGCAACACTCGGCAAGCCCTCCTATGGGTTCATCAAAATGAGACAAAAACACTGAGGAACCCTACACCTGAGCTGCATTACAAATTAGAGACTTATAAGCTGTAAAACATTTTTCCTTTTTACATTTGACATGCATTTACAAATACTTCCTCCTGAAACAATCTACAAAGGGACTTAAAATTGAGGTCCATTTTAAAGTGTGTTTTCTTCTGAGCTTTCTTAAGCTTTCAAAGGTCATACCTAGTAATGCATCTTATGTGGATATTGTCTTTAGTCTATTGTAGCATGTGACAGTCATAGATAGCACCTTAATGTTGTTTGTATTTATTGTTGTAACAATGCTATTAAGTCTTTCTTAACAAATATTAACATTCTTTTCATAGAAAGAGAGCTTAGTACAAGTGAATCAGTGGAGTACCCCTTTAAATCCAATATTGGCATGCTGCAGAGCTCGTGGATTTGCAACACTGGCCACAATGGCCTAATGAAACCAGATATTTAAGGCACCGCTACGTTGGTATTAGCCTGATAGTCACACTTTCACTTCACTTTATTATTCATATATTATACTACTACTATATTATACTATATTATACTACTATTGTGCAGAAAAATCTCTAATGGTTAAAAAACTTCTATTGTCTCAAGATAAATAACCTCAGATTGCTGATTCCTTATAGTCATATTTGCTCTATACTGGTTGCTTGTTCTAAAACGGAGAACACGTGGAGCATCAGTCCTTGCAAAATGGGTTAAAACATCCATTATCATAGCAGCCAGAATTAAGGCTCAAACAAAACGGCAGTCATGAGCTTTAGAGGTAAAACTGATTTCAGCAAAAGGAGTTTTTAGTGTAAAAAACCATGATTTTAATAGGTCAATTTCTTCCTAAACAGCCCAGAGCCGTTTGAGTAACTATCGTAATATCTTCCTCAGCTCCACTAATCTCCTCTGCACCAACAGCTCAGCAGGAAGAGAGAAGGATGTAAGAGGATTAATTCAACGGGGATACTCTGATTAGCTGTGAGCTTTAAACCTGAAATACTTTCACACTGTGGACATGAGAATGGGCAAGTAATTTAAGATGGCAGTGATGAAAATTAATGAGGCTTAGGTAGTAAATACAGGCCGTGTATTGTGTCTATGTAAGATCATATGATAGTGAGTATTAACGAATTGATTAAAAAAGAGTTTTTTAAGAGGCAGAAAGAAGCAGAGCTTTAAATTCCGGGCTTCTGAAGTAGAAAGAAAAACTGTTTATGTGTATCCATTACACAGCAGCTGAGGGAAATCTGTCCTGTTGAAATATTAAACATCTTTCTCTGACTAAGTGCCGCTCTGAGAAGACATCCAGACTGACAGACAGAGAGGATGATTGGATGGGTGGAGCTGTATCAAATTCCCGCTTTCCCAGCACACAGAGGGAGGATCGCTGCCTCTGAGGTCACTGCCGGAGCAGTGCAGCCTCCAGCAGGACAAAAGAGGATAAAATTACTGCCCAGGAAGCATCAACACAGCAGAACCCAACACATTTGGATTGTACTGTCTGTGCAAAATGGTGACTGTTACTTCACGTACTTCAGGAACATGATATTCAAATACTTCCGTGTCAGACTGAAGAGGTTTATCTCAGGACAGCAGTATAAGCACAAAATCAAACTAAATCATTTTTGTTTTTCTACATGTGCAGGGGAGGAGGATGTGTCCCTTAAAATCTTCTTCTTGTCAAAAAAGCATAAAATGCCATTATATTTATAGCTAACTTAATATTTTAGGGAACAAAAAAGCAATATATACACTGTAGGATATTTTATACTGATGATAATAATGGATTATCCTTCATCTTAGATACTCAAAGCACTTCAGAGAGTGAAGGGGGGGGGGTCATCTCAGCCATTACCACCAATCTTGCCAAATATTTCACCAGATAATGTAACTCCCATCATCCTCTCTGTCTGCATGTCCCATTTTTGAAGTGTCAGTTAGTGATTTACTAAACAGCGTCCTCTTAGTGTCCGTCCACCACAATCCAGATGAGAGATGTTATGAGTTGAAAAAAAGGTTGATATTGAATCCTCAGCTGAGTCACCTTCAATTAAAGTCTCTAGAGAGATATTTTTCACCCTGGGTTTCCCCTTTCAGGCACCATAAACGTTGCCCTGTCTTGTATTTCGAGGTTTAGGGGATATGCAGTATGAGAGAAAGGCTGAAGGTCCTAGTCAGGATACAGAAAAGCACTGACACCTCAGTGTGTGGTCATCAAGTTTTTAAAGGTTAAAGAAATATTATGAACTTTTTGGAATTGCAGAGAGTTGCATAAGGAGTGTTACGGCTCTCATAGCTGTACATTATTATATATTAAAAACAAGAGTGCAAAAATGATAATTCACTGTTTTACAGGGGGTAATGTGCTGGCCTATGTCTTGGTTAAACAAACTTTTTTACCTACCAGGCTACCTGTTTCCCCCTGTTCCCAGTCTTTATGCTAAGCTAAGCGTTGCCACCATCATATTTAATGCAGACCTGAGAGAGGATTCGATCTTCCCATTAAACTCTCTGCAAGAGAGCAAATTAGCCTATTTCCCAAAACACTAAAATTGAACATCAACGATAAAATAGTAAAGTTCTCTGCCCTTTGTATAAAAAACTAAATCTGATCATAAGTATGGTTATTTAGTAACAGAGCCATTATCTTATAAAAAGCATCATGGCCAACTCTAGCTTCTTTGTGTTTTCAATCTGAAACGAAACCCTGTGTAAGCCCTTGGTTGTTTACCACATGTAGTAAACCTCACATGTCTGCAGCTACATGCAAATCAAAAAAAACCCAAGTCTGGCTGCTGCAGATTCTGACGCCAGTTGGCAAACAAATTAAACAAACTACCAGACTACCATGTGAGAAACACACATCTAAACAGGTCAGGAACATAGTATTATTCAAATCTTTAGGGAAGAAATGAAAATATAAGTGATAATGATTCATTTGGCTTTAGGTATGAAGGGCATTGTTTGTTGGCCCCTAAGTCATTATTATGACTCCACTGTCATTAAAAGTGACATTGTGATTCTCCTTATTGATTTAAAAGTGAATTCCAATAAAAGTCCTATGAAATTAAGAACAAAAATACTATGTAATACAACAATAATAATGAGTTGAGCTTTTGTTAATGGTTCTTTTACATATCTTATTCTATTTATTCTTATTTATTATTGAACACTTTGTGGCTCCATAGAAGAAGACTGCATGCCCCTCTTCTTTAGGGGCTAACGTTAAAGACCTGATATTTGCAGGTTATAATTTTGGGTCCTATGACCTTCAGCTGGAGGACAAGGAGGTAAAGACTTAGCTTTCACATTGGGGTGAACTACTTCTTTAATGAATTTCCAAAGGTACATTTCTGTAAACCGGATTTATCATCTATTTTCACATTTTCCCTGCATGTTCTGACACTCCTATGTGACATTTACAATCCGACGTCCCTCATTTAGATCTGGACTCCTAAGACTAAACTGAGCTTCTGATGCAGAACAGGACACAATAAACCAAGCTGACAGGAAATCCATACTCGGCAGGGTCTCTGCAGTCGGGGGGGGGGCGCGGCTCACCTCGGTCACAGTCTGACATTTTCAAGACAGCGCAGCAGAGGAACGGCTGCATGTATGACTCAGCCAAGGATGATTGTAAAAGAGCTCCGGAAAGTCAGCACAGACCCTTGTGATGAATCACGTAAAAGGTTAAATTCACAGTATATTATATCATATTGTGTCATTGTATCTTTATGGTGTCTTTTTCGATGTGTGTTCAGCTGAAACTAAACATTGTGACTGGACTTATTGCCCTTGTTGGGAGGCTGATCGCAATTGAGCCAGGTAGACCCCAACAAAGAAGAGAAATAATTCAAAAGGTAATATTGGCACATATCCTGGACCAATCAGACCAGTCAGAAATCTGGGGTTCTTTAAATGTAATTATCTCCCAGGGACAAAAATACAGCCTTCCTCCGACTTTTACCAAAATTTATGTACCAAGATGGAGTAGAAAGGTTTAAACTATTTTAATCCATTTTGATGATGATGATTCTGATAGATGACAGGAGAGAGAAAAGAAACTTTTTTTTTTTTATCATAGATTAGCTAATTAATTAATCTGATTTGTACCATTAATTGATTAATCTCTTTTCTCTGAAAAAAAATGTGATATAGTGACTTGTTTTGTCTGTCCAGTCTGTCCAAAACTAAAATATATTTTTACTACATATATATATATATATATATAAACTAGAAAAGCAGCAAATCCTATGATTTCAAGAGGCAGGAAATAGGGATTGTTTTGCATTTTTGCGTGACCCAAGTGATCGATTGCTTGTAAAAATTGATGACGATTAAATTTCTGTAAATCGCCTAATCGCTTAAATGACTGATCATTCAGCCCCAAACCAGCCTGGTTGATTTCACACATATCTAAGGCTGCTGTGTTACACCAGTTTGTCATTTTACTTTCAACAGCTAGCAAATGCTAAAAATTAAGCTACAGCTTAATAAAACCTCTGAATGTCCCTTCAGAAACCCATCGTGCCTTCACAAACACTAAAAGTCTGTTATCGTGAGCTTAGCGCTGAATATTATGGGAGGACCTGACGGGCAGATTCTCTCCAGATGGGATAAGTGTGTTTTCCTACTGATACACCAAGGAATAACCACTAAAATGAGTTTTCCTAAAGGTTCTTGGTTTTTGCGGGAAAAAACTGGGAATGTTTATTTAACGTGTGACTTCAACATGCTTTAAAATGCACAGAAAGCAGGCAAACATGGAGGCAACAAACCACATCACCGACCACAGAGCTGAACTGACGCACATGGACCAGAGCGGAGAGCATAGTGAGGTGACAGAGATCAGGTGACAAGAAGTGGGCGGGGCTCTATACTCACTCTCTTTTCACTAGCTCCCATTCACTCTCGCATAAACACGGGGCAGTTTGGTAACAAGATTCATGGATGATGGTGTGATGAGCTGAGAGGAATCATGGGTAAATGAGGGATGAGGCCCTGATGCCATGCAGCAGCGCGGCCATTCAGAGCCACGGTCACTACGGTGATCATCATAACATTACAACTCTACTGAGGTTAGAGAAACATGCAGCACCTTTTTGGGCTTCACTCCTCGCTGCATGGTCGAAAGGAAAGAAGGGAAGGAAGTGGGGAAGGAAGTGAGGAAGGAGGGGAGGGAGGGTGGAGGTTAGAGGTCAAGAGTTTGTCAGAGGCATGCTGGAGGTGACGGGGACTGTAGTGAGTCTGTGCTCTTCATTTGTGCATATATATACTGTGTACACATAATTTAGAAGACACATTATTTTCAAAAACACATCTTCTCTTTCACATACACATCTCTTCATTCATGTCATTTCCACACAAACTGCACAAACAACATCCCATTACAAGTGTGTCAAACATTGACTCATATGCATTTATTGCATATATTTACTCGCCCCAACACATTTAATGTGTTTAGCTCAGAGAATGTTTCCAATTTGTTTTTCACACAGTGACTACTTGTGTGTTTTTTCAGACAATAAAAAATGTGAACCTCATAAGAAAAGCACTTCTGTATAATGACACAATTGGTGAGGAGAGAAGATAACAAAGTTGTTAATATACTCTTAAGTGTTTAGGACTGCAACTAATGATTATTTTCATTATCAATTAACCTGTCGATCATCCAGAAAATGTCAAAAAATATCAAATCAGTGTTTCCCAAAGCCCAAAGTGACGTCCTCAAATGTCTTGTTTTGTCTACAATCCAAAGATATTCAGTTTACTGTCATAGAGGAGTAAAGAAACCAGAAAATATTCACATCTGAGAAGGTAGAATCAGAGAATTCGGACATTTCTTTGTAAAAAATTACTCAGAACGAGGATTGGATTATAAAAATAGTTGGCGATTTATTTAATAGTTCACATCTAATCGATTAATTGAGTAATCGTTGTAGCTCTATTAAAAAAGAAAAATATTTCTATCATCTTACATATGTAACTACACAGGTCAGATTTGGCAAATCTAATATCTCTGGTTAAACATGACCTTTTGGCCAGGTCTCTCTCTCTTTCTCCAGATATAGACTTTTGCCCTGTTAAATAATGGAAAATGAAAGAACATAATGCTGCACGTCACTACCTCAGGGTTAAAAATGTAAAATTGACACTTGCAAATTATCAACCATTTTGGATTACAGTATATTAAAATATATTAACTTCTAAGGCTAAGGATAATTTAAGTCTGGCTGTTAAACTCCACATTTTGTATTTCTGATGCTTAAAAATGAGGTCAGAAAACTGTAAAATATCTGTTGTCTGTTGTAGATGAGCATTTAACCAGCATGTAAAATCCAAAGAAGCATTTTTCATGTCTACTTTTGGTCCTCTCTCCTTCAGAAATTCACTAAGCTGCATATGTGATGTGATAATTATTATTATATAAAATGCACATCTTTTGTTAAACATGGTGCCGTTCAGGTGTGAATCAAAATCAAGGTCACCAGGATATTTTAAGAAGAAGAGATATTATTACCTACTGAGAAAATTGATGGCTCAGTGCTGTGACTCAGCATAAAATGTTCTTCTAATAGTGACATCAATCTTAAAAACAAGTTATTTTCACAACCATGAATATAATGGTGATAAACGGTGGAAGGGATTCCAGTGTTATTTAACAATGTCACACGCATCTGTCATCTATTTTCATTGTGGCTCTGACTCTACGTGTGATGCTGTTAATCTCACAGCATATTTCACTGTTGAATATACTTTAAACTGAAATTAAAAAAGTGATGGCACTTTTATAATTCCAGTTCATTTCAATTAAAACATTTTAAATGTATCTTTCAATTTGTAAGAGTTGAGAATTTTTTCAGCTTTGACTCTACACTACCTGTGAGCATGACAGAAAACTGCTAAATCTAATTCTTGTGAATTATTTATTTGAAATTTTGGCCCAAAAAGGAAATAATTTGTGGCTATAGACCCAGATCCAGATCAGAGGGGAGCTTTTCTTTTTTGTTTCACTGTAGATGCATCGCAGTACACAGCTACTGTATTTATGGGTAAACATCATCCCCTGCTGGTCAGATATGAAAACAGAACTTTCAGCTCTGCATTTAAAAAAAATTTGATTCAGCACAGGTTGTCTACATTGGTAAATACACAATTTCCGGAATTATTTAAAAAGGATTTAAAACAAAATATTTAAATTTTTATAAACTGTTTCCAGTAGTTTTAAACCCTTTTTTTTTGTTTTGGCGGCCGACAAAAGAAGAGTCAATTGCACAGTTTATAATATTTATGTACATGTATGTAACTGCATTGCACTGTAAATTACTACTTCTTTGTTGCATGTCCCTGTGTCCCCCTGTCAGTGTCACAGAGAAAAACGCATGTACATTTAATGCAGATAGAGATTGTTCGCTAAACATCTTGTAGGCTGAATTATAACATGTTATTGAGCAAAAGAAATGCACTTAATCATAAATATGGTTAAAACAAAAAGTCAGTATACTTAATGAAAAGCTACCAAGCATCTTCCCACATAGTTACTACCAACAAAACTTTTGACAAAGGCGGATGAACGGTCAGTGTTGAACCAGGATGAAACAGCAGCGCAGGTCATCGTTTCCTCGAACAGTAACACACAGGGTTTACTTTAGATAACAAGAGTTGAGTTTGTGTGTCTGTCTGCATATGTGAGTTTGTTTGCATTCATTTGTGTGTGTGTGTGTGTGTGTGTGTGTGTGTGTGTGTGTGTATGTGTATGTGTGTGTGTGTATGTGTGTAAAGGTCCAGGTGTGCCTTGTCGTGTCTGAATTCCTGCAGGGGAAATTAGTGTCACAGTGCAGCATTATCTGACTCACCAGTTTAGTGGACTTGGGCGTCTCCAGGATCTCTAAGGAAATTATAAAATAAATAAAAGAGAAACAAAGAAAGTGAGAGGCGAAGTTTCACATTATCAGGTATAAACTTTTACAAGGTATAAAGTCCGACAAAGATCCGGGTGCAAGTCAACATCATATATTGTCTTTTAACCGGATGGTCAACACTGATACAGGACTGTGGAAAACTGCATGAAGTGTCCTGCTGAATTGAATGCCATCAGATTAACATAAAACTTCAGCAGCACAAGGTTAAGCATTCATAGAGAAAAATAGAAATCCGAATTGTATAGTTTTCTGAGATCACTGTAATAAATGTATTATCTCACTCTTCCTCTCTTATGTATTAAGAAAATACAATATGCTTAATAAACCAGAAAACACTGTGAAAGATATCATTTTAAGTTGTTGAGGAGATTCTTGTCATATCAGTTCAGTCTATAAAAACTATATTTCTCCTTGTAGGGCAACAGATACATGAGAGGTTATTTTAAAAACCCTCGGGCTAGCACTCCCTCTCTCTACTTTCAATTTTCATTCATGCCAACTACAGATGAAAAAATGAATATCCAGCATAACATTTTACACACAGCATGTGAACTACTAGAAATCAGAGGCAGCAGAATTTGATTTGCTCTCTAATAAGTTAAAACAATGACACCGTTTTAAGTATCAGAGGATTAGTGTGAAAAGCAGTGGAAAGCATCACTCGTGCTCATGATGGTCATTAATTAAGGCTTCAACAGGCAGTGTACCTGCCTAAATTCCACTACGTCTACATGTCTATATATATGTCCTCCTACATCTGCACATACATCGCATTTATATCTTAACCCTAATATATGAATATAAAGCAAAATAAGTTTATAAACCATCAGTGTGAAAACTGAAAACAGTGTTCATCCTCACTACTAATATTTTATCTCTCTCTCTGCTGTCTCTCCTTCACCAGGTGCCAAATATTTTGTGAGCATTGTGGCTCTTTCCATAAATGTCCTGTCATGCCCGATTGAAGCTGCAGGGATCATTAACAGAAAAATACATCGATGTCTGAACTACAAAAAGCCGTCACTTTAACTGACCGATGAAGCCAGCATCTTTACATGGCTGAAGAGGGCTTCAACTTACTATGCTGTCCTAAATTGATCTGGAGACAAGCATCAAAAACATTTCTTTAAGTGTAAACATTAAACCAAAATTTGTTGTTTTAATCTGAAGAAACCTCTCATCAAGGTTTACTCTACACTGCCATGTAACACATCTGAATCAACAAGTCTCACTTTGGATACCTGTTCCTGAAAAATCAGCATTGCCCAATAAAGTGCCTGGTGTGTCCACTTTAACTCTCTCTCTCTCTCTCTCTCTCTCTCTCTCTGCACCAGGAAGTGGACGTTACAAAACTAAATACAATGCGCCACCACCTATTTGATTTAGCAGCGCTGAGGTGTAACCATGGAAACAGAGAGCAGCTCCATCCTGTAGACTACAAAAAAAAAAAACATTTTGGTGACCAGATGTGGAAAACATTTATTTTCTCATGTTGAAATTAGAAAGAGGACGACAATTCTGTGTGACCATTCCTCAACTTCTAAATTGATGGTAAATTCAAATCTCCCTTTTTATATTTCATATACAGAAATGAGTTTTACAAAACTTTATTTTTCTCACAAATCAGTATAACAGCTTGTTGTGATTGTAAGTTCAGACAAAGAGGAGGTCCATGAGTAGCTGTTCTGGAGCTTTCAACTGTATCACAGAAGGATCCTCAGCAGATGAGATGATGATGATGATGATTTTAATTACCCTTTGGTGATATTGTTTTGTCAACTGGTAATAAACTAATTTCTCATGACTACTGTGACTTCAACTTTGCCCTGCTGCCGTTGAAAGTGAATTATGATGTTGTTAGCTGGCAACTGTACCCAAAACAACTTTAATATTGTGCTCGATTTCTACATTACTTGGTCTCTCATCTCTTCTTCTAAAAAGAGAGACAAATGTCTCAACACTAAACAACTTGTGCTTACTCTAACATGGGTAAAAAGAAGATGTTTGCTGTCAACAGGAAGCCAGATGCTGTTTTGTTGTTAAGTTTAGTTTGACATTTACAGAACATCAGCTGATACGCTGGACCAGGAGTGCACACAGAGGGATTCAAACCCACAACCACGACAGTGTTCGTGACACATTCTGCTTGATCAATGACTCGTGACCAAAATTAAACCAGACAGTGTCCTTGAAATTAGATATTTTCGGAGCAGGCTTATATATTACAATTGTAATTCGCTTTGGATAAAAGCGTTCGTTACATGAGTAAATTTAAATGTAAGTGGTGATAAGTCCCATCTCATAGCAAAAAGACATCTTCAGATCATTCAAAGGACCATTGTCAGCACAGCTAGCAGGCCGTGTAATTATAAAGACTTGAATATGCTATTCAGCAAACAGATATTACCAGTCAACAGAAAAGAGGCAAGATGTAAAAGGAGTTTTGCATCACTAGCTACCAGAAGGGACTGTGGATTTTGGCTTAAAGCACCTGAAGCTATTTCTTGAAAATCCTGGATTCAAGAGCGCAAACCCTTTCACAGCTGTGGGGATGAAACCTGTGACCTGTCATTTACAAAGAAAATAGGGGTCTGCAGTACCAAAGATGTGTGATTAATGAAAATAGTATCAGAGGATGCCCCCCTGCATCCTCTGATACTATTTTTATTAATCACACAAAAAGGGGAATTGACCTGTATGCTCTCACATTGCAGAACTTTTTTATATTTAGATTTCTTTCCTTTTACATTCAAATATCACTGCATGTCCCCTCGACAACTCCCATTTCAAAAAGGTCAGGATCGACACAACTGCCCTTTTTTGTGCAGGCAAGACACCTGCAGAATACTGAAAACTACAGATGAATGATGACCAAGGACAAAACCACAAACCATAACTGTCCAAATGTGTGTGTCTTTACCTCGTTTGGGAACCTTGCCGGTGCCGGGCTCAGGCGTCTCAGGAGACGTCGTGTCTGCCCCATCATCAACCAGCTGGATCTGAGACAGAGACAGAAAGAAAGACAGTTAGTTGTGTCTTTGACTTTTGCTGTCAGCTGCCTTATTTATCAGCAAAGCTGGCAGAGAGGAAGCGACAGATGTTAAAGGGCAGCCACAAAAACAAAATTGGCTTGTTTATTGATGTTCATTCAAATATAGCACTCAGCTAAGTGAGTCGTAATTGTTCAATCTCCATAGCAAACTTTACAACAGCCATGCAGGGATAGTCAGGGTCAGACTTTCTTTCGTCTTTTAAGCCAAGAGGGAGACAAAATGATACGATTCTGATATTGATCCGTGTGAATGTGTGTCTTTACCTGTGCAGCTGGGTCACAGGTAGCATCAAGACAATTTTGTTAAAGTATCTAATCCCAAGGCTTACTCAACAAAGTGGGCATCATGCAAGAACCACTTGAGTGTCAAGTGAAAATGATTTAAGACAACCTATCGCACTCTCTCATATACAAACTTTTCTAATTGGTATGAACGAAAGTAGCCAAACCTGTCGTATCTATCAGATACAGAAATCAAAATATAAAAATATAAAAAAATAAAGCTGCAAGCAGCGATGAACGGCCCTCGTACATCCCTCACGCGTGGGCGTGCAACAGTGCAGTCGATGAAGCTCTGAATTTTCATGCATTTATGACGCCTCACAAAGAAGTTAAACATAACTTCCTGTGTCCCCTTTGTTATGTCCCAGTACATCAAGTGTTGACCACACGGAAAATTTCATCAAATGATGATTGTCACATCATCAGGCTTATTGCGTGTGGCCAGTAGGCGGCGCAACGACTATGACTCCTAATTGACACATAGATGTCTTCAGGCTGGGACTGTTATCAAAGATGTGAAGCATGGGGCAGACGGGACAGTGTACAAGTTACAGCAACGTCCTGTTTTATGGCGAAAAAGTCACAAGCAAGCGCTATGACTATGACTGAATATTGGCTGGTAGATGTTTTCAGGGAGGGACTCTTATCAAACGTGAAATATCATGCTCAAAGAAAACTCACAGCTAGCACAACTTCCTGTTGGGTTTAGAGTATCCTCAAGGCTTTTTTGGGTATTTTAGGATGATACATCTGACACAAAAAGTTTAAGAGCTCCTTTGTTGAAATGTTGTACTTCTGTTTTACTCATTTACACATTTTTGCAAATGAAACTTGCCCACAAATGGAACTTAACAGGCAGCCTTATACAGCGATTTGCCTGTGTCGGTTATGCTAGTGGTCAAATCTCACAAACACACACCTGCTTAACAACAAGTGGCATTTATCAAGAGGAAACTTGTGTGAGCAAACCTCACAGAAAAAATCACAAGAGGTTTAGGATTAAGAAATGTTCTTGCATGAGGCCCAATGTGTCTAAGAAGTTTAAAAGGTGCCTTGTGGAGAGTTTGTCCCTGTGTTGTTTGTCTCGTGTACGCACGAGGACACGCGTGCATGCGCATGTGCAAATGGGGGACCTGAAACCCATTTACTGCCAATGGTTTCACACAATTCCACTGATTGACAGGTGGCTGTAATCATGGCTGTAATGCACCAAAAAACACTGCAATGTGCCAGCAAAGATGGGGAAGAGGAAGAGCACAAGTTAGTAAACTTGGATGTAAACAATGCAGGATTTAAAAAAAACAGCTTTGCAAATGTTTTATGGGGAATGGGATGCAGTCAGCATGTTATTTGTTTGTTACACATTTTGGTGAGTAACAATGAATGTAAACATAACTTTTGTTTGTTTACAATTAAACTCCACAAGGGACCTTCAACTCTGTGCTCTATACGTGTGTTTACAGTAATTTACACCAAAATGAAATTTCCACCATTTCAAACAATTAAAACCTCAATGAGAAAGTAATAGGAGTCCATTAAATGCCCACGAAATTTAAGCAATGACAACAATTCAACTCTGCTATTTCACAAATATTACTTTTTTTCCCCTTGGGGTGTATTTGACTGTCCCCTCCAGGCCACCATAGGTAATCTATGATTCCTGCTGGCAGGGAGGCTTTGCAGTATTTTTCTGGAGCTATTTTTGATCAGAAAACAACAAAGCATGCAGCCTGAAGCGGCAAAAAAATGCTGGCACCATTGACAGCAAAGGGAAAATATCAGCCCCCACACTGTGGTAAAGAAAAACAAAAACTTTTTTCAAAATAAGGAACTGAACAACAGATAGATGAGGGGTGTACTGGTAGGATATAAGAGGGTGATACAATGATATCATCCTCTTCTTCAGGTTTTTAGCACTGGACATCGGAGTATATCAAAGTATATCTTTATTTACTAAAAAGCTCTGAAGTTACCTGTGATTGCCTCACGAATATCCCGTGATTCTCCTCGCAGGTGAAGTAGCGCTTGCCCTGCACGGTGCCGTCGTTCTTGCCCTTGGCCTCGTCCAGGATGACTCCCACCCATTTTCCGGAGGCAAAGAGCGTGTTGCCGATGTAGGCCACTGTGCCGCGCTGCCCCTTCCCAATCACCTCCACCAGGGAGCCCACTTTGACGGGCCGCCCACCCCCATCCGAGCTCATCCTGCTGCTGCCGCTGCTGTAGGTCTGTGTGGGACAGAGACAAACACACACACACACACACACACACAGAGGACTTGGCTGTTAAAACAGGAATCCATGTTCACCTCAACACTGTTGAAGGCCATTTTATTTGTACGTTTAAAGGGGGCACTCCACTAAATATACATAGCAGTGTGGGTTTACTTCTCAGCCTGTGAAAAAAGTTGCCTGTGGCTCTGGAGGAGCTTAATGTGTGAGTCTGAGAAAATAACCTTGATGGGTTGTCTCACCTTGGACATAGTGACAACAAATTTACAGAAAGTCTGCGTTACAAGCTGGAGAAGTGGAGTTTAAAAAGCGAGGGTGTTTACCAGACAGGGTAGCTTTAACAAAAGACACTTTCAAGCTGTATTTTGGATCTAGTGTTTTTGAGGCTTGATGAATACAAGGGATTAAAAGTAGCAGCACCAAATTTAACCAGCCTTTTTTAAAAATATGTGTGTCACAAGTTCCCCAACTTTAAATAAGTGCAATACTAAATGGCCGTGGCAACCCTTCAGGATGGTCTTTTTGACCCTGAACATTTAAAATGGGATTTAAGATGGCCTCCAAAGAATGCTTGATGGTTATGAGGATTACATTTTAAAAACTAGAGAACCATCCTATCACTAGTCCTTCTCAACCAGCGAATACTTAACAGTCTATTTTAGTTTGATGCTACTGTTATGATCCAAGCTGTCTGGTCCGTGTGTTTTGGTTGCTTTAGTGGTCAGATCTGTGAGCAAAAAAGTTAATTTGCATTTACAAAACTTCTATTGAGACACTCTGCATTTACACTTACTGTCTCCAAGTGCATCACATTACTCGCTGCTCGCCCGATATAATTTGAGGCAATCAGATTACAACTTGTCCTAAGTGCATGTATAGATTTACACATGCTGTGCTTGAAACGTGCCCTTGGTTTAGTGGACCTGCCTTCCATCCGTTTTTATTCAAATTTCCAAAACAAAGGCTAACTTGAAGCTTTCACAATCTGGCTACAGGTTCAATCACTGCTTTGTCCTTGATATGGAGTATCAAAACACACATTTCTCTGCAAAGCACACATACTAATATTGTTTAGTGGACATCCGTATTAGAAGGGGTCTTTTACAGGACCATGTCAGCACACAGAGGCTTGCTGCTGTGGGAACTGATAGAACATAAAGTAGTTTTAGTGTCATTCTGACCCACTAAGCTGTGCAGGACAACACACAAAAAGTCAAAGCAAGGCCTTGTCCTGCACTCTCTAAATGTCAATGCTAAAACAACAGCTTTCTAGCTGAGAAGCTGATTGTTTGTGATCATTTCATGGCATCAATCAACTGGGATTTAATAGAGCAGTTATTATGTGTGGAGAACAAATTGCACAGTAAAGCAACAGAGGCAAATTTACTGGAGCTGCCATATTTTGTATTCAAATAATCCTGCATAACCCAATTTACAGTGTGATGTCCTAGAACCGGTGGTGACTCAGCAGAAGAGCAGAGAGAGGAGCAGATATTATTACACTGAGAGAGAACGTCCTCCTCTTGAGCTTACTGTAAATACACAGTGTCTATGTGCTACTTCAACAACCTCCGCAGGACAGTGAACCAAAACAGACAGCAGCAACATAAAGGTATTTTAATATTATAAGTATATTAAGTATTACACGCTAATCTGTCCCATCCACTGCAGGTTTCTGTGGTCGTGTTAAGACAGTTCTTGTTGTATGTAGTGACTATGCCCTATATTTAGCCGCTACTGATTGCTAATTGATCTATTGTTTCTAACGTGTACCCCGAAAAACGACATCCAGTCTTCTAATAGTTTGCAGTTTTAAGGAATTTATTTCCTGCGTCCACTTTTAATAAATAATATGTCATATAAAGCAGAATAAACAACATAATCTGAACACAATAATCCGAGCACAGTTAACTACTGTTTGCTCCTCTTCTTCAATTAACAACCACCTGTTGTTATATACAGGAACCTGAGGCCAGCATCGGCCTTACAACACAACACAATATCATGCCCCCTGTGGCTTGGAGGAGAACAGGCAGTATGGATCCTGTTTCTGTTTTAACCACGTACCTACAGGCCTTAAAGGGTAACTTTGGTATGTTTAAGCCTGGATCATGTTTTGTGTCCAAGTGCCTAACTGAGACAATTTTTTTTCAATTTGTCAGAATTGAGCAACTGTGGGCTGTAATGTAATCCTTGCGAGCAACATTACGTCCACTAAGGTGCTTGTTTTTGCTGCCGACAGGCTCAGATTATATTATAAGCGGCTGTCAACATTAGGGAAAGGATCCCTACAGAGATATACCTATTGTTAAACAGTAAGATCATTTTTGTTTAGCCATGAAAAGCCGCTATATCACTCTGTTCAAAGCCACCAGACTCCTTTGACAAAAACAGTAAGAGTACCTTTCTGGTCTACCACTGCCTCGATAGGTTAGTTTGTTATTATTGTTATTATCTTATTTAATCCATTAAAACACCATAGTCACACAATAAAATAAACAAACAAATAAACTGATCGCGGGAGCAGTTGATCAGAAACACTCGTGTTCTGCTGGGTAAAATTACTGTTTTTGTCAAAGGAGTCTGGTGACTTTGAGCTTTCAAAAATAAAACTACAAAAAAAAAAATACAGAAGTTACCCTTTCACAGTAAGCCTTCCATTTTGCAGATGGTGGAAGCATTACATCTAAGCAAAGTATAAGAATGTGGTAATGACTGATTTGTTAAACCTAAGCTCAAAGATGGTGTCACTTCTTAAGAGGTATTTTGAAGAGCGGGGAGGGGGGTGTCACTTATTTCTATTCTCAGCTTAGTATTAGCAGAAACTAATTTGTTAGGCATAACTTAAAGAGTTAGGATATCAGTTTATTTCTCTATTAATATCCAAACATTTTGTTGGCAAGAACAGGAAATATTATCAGTATGAGGAGAAATTATCAACTCTTTTTCTGGCAGCCATTTATCTCCACTTTCTTACCGTTTACATATAAAACCAGTCATCATATATTAAACCAGACACAAGATATTCAGCTTTGTAGCAGCAGTTATGCAAACCCTAAATCCCCATATTGCTTAAAGTCCAATTAACTCATCTTATAATTCATGAACAACATGGAAAGAAACATTTTAACGCGTCACATCCTTGAGGCTTTGTCAAGCATATTCTACGTCTCGGTCAAGTCCTTCAGGATCTTTTATTCAAGCTTTAGCATCTATTTAAAACCATCAAATCACTTCAGGCTTATAACAGAAGCAGGCATCCTGGTTTTACAGTGCTTCAGGGAGACTACACAGCTCAAATGCACCTGTCAACAATCTGCAATCAAACATCTACTTGGTTTATAATTCATGCCTTCTTTAAAGTGATAAAATAAGTCAAGTGTTGTGGCTGCCTTGCTCCAGCTAAGTCTGTAATGAAGCTTTCAGTGTTGTTCAGTCATTGCGACCTGTTTGCCATGTGCTGGAGGCAGAGAGGACCCGACGAGGGCGTGTTGAATTATTTAGTGCCACTCTACTCTTGAACCACACGCAAGCTCACACTGAATATAATGCTAAAAGAAGATAAATACAGTGAGCGTCATTTGCTGCTCTGTAACACACATGATAATCTGATGAAGGCGCCGATGAAACTTGTCAGCCTGAAGACGGTATTGCTTTGTTTTCTCAAAACAAGTAAGCTACCGAAATGCTGTCATGCACATGTAAATAGATTGTCACCATGTTACGCAGGCTAAATATGCAATCTAAGTACTATCTAAAGGAAACAAAAGAGTGGCTGAAAGGTACTGTATGTAGCTAAAATCTAAGAGCGTGCACTGATGTCATCCCTCCCGGTGACAGAGAAGCTGCTTGACTCATAGACAGATGACAAACATGAAGTCTTGTGGGGCTCATGGACTGTGTCTCCAGTGTCTGCTGATAACAAAAAGCCGTATGAACCTGTCGTGTATCATCTCCTACTTTTCAGAGTCATCACAGAGGTCTGAACCCTAAAATCACAGCAGCAACGTTGAACCCAGAGGGGCAACTAAGCTGAACAAAGAGGCGACAATTCAGACAGAGGAATGCAGCGCTGAAATGGATTAGAAACCCTTCTATTCAAAGTGGAAATCGACATGGAGCAGATCACAGAGTGAAACAAATTGAACAGGCATAACCGGAACAATGGCGCACCGATCAGGACTAACTTAAACACCACAGTCTGGCCCATTCATTCACCTCAATGGGATGTACAAATGCCTTGTACACACTCACCCGGGTGTACGTGTTCCTCCTAGTCTGTGACATGTTTGCTGGCTGCCGAGCCACCCCTAAATCGCCTGTCTTGATTGAAGGAGTGTGTTATTGGGGAGAGCGTTGGCCAGACAGAAGGGGGTCTGGGAGAGCGGCAAGGGGGAGGGGGGGGAGGTTCGATGATGCTGCTGGAGCGTCTCCCTCTTCTTCTCGGTCTCTTTACAGAATCACACCATCCCTCTCCTGATCAACACAGCACAGGCTGAGCTCTCAAAACTCCCAGTCCCTCCTCTCTCCGGAAAGAGGAAAGCCGTCGGGAGCTTTTAGGTCTGTCAGAAAGTTTCTGAGGGGCGGATGGTGCCGATCCACCCCCCTGATGAATGAACCAGAAGAAAACAGCAGAGCAAAGAAGGGGGGAAAAAAGAGCCAGGCTGCTGTGAGTGCATCAGCTGAGCGGCAGCATTGCCCTGCGCTAGTGTCTGCCTTGGCTTCTGCAGGAGGGAGGGTAATTTAGGCCCAAAGAGAGGTGCTGGGTCCTAAAGCCTGCATATACACCCTCTCAAAAGCTTCTGAAAATAAACTTGACAGTCATTCTTCCCGTGCATGTCCTCCTAATTTGGCATGATGCAAAGGTTTAGAGCTTTTATGACTTCTTCAGGACTTCCCTGTGGCTGATCCAAGATCATTTTAAGTCCTGCTAAGACAATTAATAATAATAATAATCACTACAGTTTTAAATGATCAATGAGTCAACAAAAGCAACTCTTTTAAGGCCATCAATACAGCAAAGAAATATTGTTAAACAGCCTAGATGTATCCTAAAACTCCATTCTCCTTGCACTGCAGTCGATGTCAGATTACTGTCAAAATCGCTATCTTCCTTCTACTAAAAGCGTGAATGCTGGGAAGAAAAAAAAAATACATCTAGCCTAGAAATTAAAAATGCAAAACACAGTAGAAGTAAGCCTTTTTCCTCCACGGGGGAAGCGAACCAGTTCAACTCAATCTGATGCTTGTTTCATTGTGGGGGAACACAAAAGGCCCAGGTGATGCTCTGTAATGTGCAGCACACTGTAAACACAAGCCAGCAGATTGCATTAGGGCCCTGTCTGATGCTGTGGCCCATCACAGAGCGAGGATTAACTCTCCTTTATCAGCTTTTATGAACTAATTGCATAGCTGGGGCTTTTTTAACTCTTGGTCCTCTATTTCTGTGCTGTCATCTTTCTGCAATGGAAGCAAACGCTGCAGGGTTTCTGTGTAAAAGCTTTCAGCTTAGAGGCTGATGAGAGATGTTGTAAGCATTTCAGCATCAGAACAAAAGAAACCCATCCTTCAGGAGGGGGAGAGATTTCCCCTCCAAATAATGCATCGCTCATAAAGCTTTAACAACCAAGCGTGGACTAGGATGACAAAATGTACTTCTTTGTAGGCTCAGTATTATCACCTCACATACAGCAAGGACATTCTGATTGAGGCATAAAACTCTAGAAAACAGCCTAAGAGAGAGAGAGAGCCTTTAGCCTAGTTGTGGATGTTTAGGAACACAAGTAAACCTCTGCAGTCTCTTTGCACCCTTTTATGCAAATGACAAAGGCAGAACCAAATGAAGGGGTGTTGGGGTTTTGAAGGGGAGAGGGGCAGTCCTTATCTCTCACTGAGGAAATAATAAGGAGATAACCAGAAGACAGCCAAAAAAAAGAACTGCCTGCTTACAGAAGATGAGGACAATGGCAGAAAAAGAGGCGTCACCAGCTCAGCCAAACGGCGCCTGCTGCTGTGAGTCTTTCAGACCCGTGGTACAGGAAGGTCGCAGGAACAGAGGTGAAACAAAGGGATTTTAAGAGGAACATTACGACCACACTGCACCTCTATGGCTCTGCCAGTCCAGGAGGAACAAATCGGCATCGCGAAACAAGGTAAAGGTGACCATGTCTACGACCTACAAGATGGCATTGATTTAAGACTATTTAGGGGAAATATGATTGAAGTGTGGCATGTGTGAAAGAGATTGTGCCTACATAGTTGAATTATGGACTGAAAAGCAAACTGCTGTGTCAGGAGTCATCAAGGTATCATTATGTCATCAAGGTAAAGATTTATTAGGTACGCCACAAAAAAAGAAGAGAGTTTCATTTAGGGCTGCAAATAACTACTTTTATTAGAAATTAATCTGTTTATCATGATTCTTCGTTTAAGTCACTCGTTAGTAATTGTTTCTCTTATAATAATGCAAATAATGATAAATGCTCTATTTTAAAATCCAGATCCCAAAGTGATGCCTTCAGGCTGGCTATTTAATGACCTACAGCCAGAAAACCAAATGATTTACTGCATAAAGATATGAAACAGATCAAGCAACTTTTCGCCACTGTTAAATAGTAATGTTCGTTTTTACCTGATAATTGGTTTAAACTATTGACTAAAATTTTCGAATTGCTTGACTCACTAACTGACCAATGGCTCTCACACTAGTTTCATTTAATATGAGGATAATTTAGTAACTCATAGGCAACTAAAGTTCATTTAATCCATATTAGAACACCAAAAGTGATCATCTAAGCCTTTAATAATCAGGGAGACTTGAAAAGTGTCTTACTGTACATGTAGTGTTGTCTGATTAACCAATTCTCTTAATTGTTTTACCTCTGATATCCAGTATGCTATATAACCATGTAGACCACATAAATCTGACATTTCATTGTAAGGCCTATAAGGAGTGATTTATCAATAAATTGCTTAGACAATCAACAGAAAATTATTCTGCCGCAAATCTTATGGTCACTAAACATTCACTGTCTCCAGTGTCTCAAATGTGATAATTAACTGAGTTTAGTTTTATATTGTAAATTAAATATCTATATGTTGGGCCTCCTCTTCTTTACATGCATACTAATGAGTTACAGTCTGATCTCAACACTGTAACATTTATACAGGAAAAATAGGTCATCCATAGAAAACAGGGGCTGAGCCTGTTTGTTGGAGTGCTTCACTCCAAAGTGCATGAAATTAGCACCAATTAACCCAATTTTATTGAGTGGTCAATAAAAAAAATCCTTACAATATAGAAATAAAAACGTTTATGGCTAATGTGACATGTGAGAGCTAAATTTGTAATTTGGTGCCATCTAGTGAGTTCAAAGCCTCCTCCAAAGACAACATACTGCTTCACTGTCCACAATAATGCCATTTCTGTTTTAATTTATTTAACATAATTAGCAACTATTAATCCAAAAAAGTGAAATAATACTAATATTTTGCCTGTTACGTCTGGTGGGAATACAAATAAATCACAGCATGGGTGTGGCTGCAGCTTGACTAGACATTTTCTCCCCAACAGATAAGCCAAATTGGATGGGAAATAAAAAAAATAAAAAAATAAAAAAAATCTGGATAGGAGATTAATTAATTAAAACCACAATAAAGCCCATTTATCTCATTAGGTCTGGATATCCGTATGAACACCGTCTCCATTAATCACCAACCAAAGCTGCTTAAATATTTGTAAGGGTCTCGATTCCCTAATTAGTCGTTTTAATGTGCAAATATTGCATTTTTAACAGCTGTGACTGGTTTGACGTTTAACGCTGATGTTTGGTGCTGTCAGCTGTCAGTGGGACACTCCCTGACCAGCTGCTAGCAGAAGTAGCTGTTAGCCTCGGTTGGCTTTATCAACAAAACCTTTATTTTTACATTTCGTATAAGACGCACAAATACATATATATATCCAAACAGGTGTGTATATGTATGTTGAATTCATCCCCCACTGTCCAGATGACATATATGTTCTAAATCGTACCTCTTTGTGTCCCAAAATCAGGCTAACCGCTCAGCTTCGTCCCTGACAGGCTACATCCATCCATGGAGGTCTGACCGGACACATCCGTCCTGAGGTGTCCGAGCTGCTGCCTGACTCAGCCTGCCTCACAGAAACCGAGGAGCCCGGTGATAATTTTTCACAGTGTAGAAGTCTATAAATATGTCACGTATATTACAACATTCACTGTTTAAACACCGACAGACAATGTTATGCTGTATATGTGTAATATTTTTATTACAAGATAATTCCTCTGAAAAATTTCTCGTTTGCCATGAAGCACTTTTTAAACTTAACTTAGCCAAGGCGAGTGCGAGAGTGGGTGAATAATATTTAGATATGTTATTTAAAAATAAATAAATAAATTAGAAACACATTTAAATTCTGTTTTCTTATTCCACCCATGGAAAAGTAAAACAACAAATTCAACTACATTTGTTTTATGTGTGGGGGTTTTAGCAGTTGTTTTACATGTTTTTGTACTGTTTTATGCACCAATCCAACCATTTTGTCCCGTTATATATATATATTTATATACACACACACACATTTTTCCTTTTCACAAATACAATAAATGCTTCACAAATCTTAAATCATGTTTTGAAGAAACTTTAGCTTCTCTGGGACAATCTGTGCACTGTTATGTCTACAATGTAAGTTAAGTTTCCTTTAACCTTAAGACTGTTAGTCAGTTTAAACACCAGGTTAATGTTACCTTAGTTGTGCAATGTTTGTGTGTGAGGTTTTAGTTTGTTTGTTTTTTTTTTACATATTTTTGTAATGTTTTATGTATTTTATTATTTTCTAGGTTGAAGTATTAGTGTGTTTCACCACTAAAATGTCAGAGGGTAATACTGTTAAATATGCGAGTGCATAAAGTGTTAACAACAGTAGAACTCAAAATGGAGAGTATCAGGGGATGTACTCTGGCACGTCATGTTTTTGGTTGATATGAAAAGAATGTGAAACACGTATCCTATTCAAGTAGGCTACTAAAATCAGACCTATAATGTTTATATCAAGCACCTTAGTGATCACAGAGTCACAACCACCCCTAATTTCTTTGAGTGCAACATAATATCATAACATGACTGAGACACATTTCTCCCGTTATCTACCAGTGCAAATACCAAGTGCCAATCCATGGTAACATGAGGGATTGATAAGATCAGTATCAGGGTTCATACTGATCCAGTGTGTCAGATTAATGCATCCCTGATAACACTACAAAAAATTGTAATGCTACAAATTTGTAGGAGCATGTTCAGGTGTGTTAGTTTATTCTCAATATCATGTAGAAATTAAATCTTTCACAAAAACTAATAATTAAATTGCCGTTAAGCTCAATAAACACATTTCACCTATTAAACAACTTTGTTTAAAAAACAATAATAAATGATCCATCTATCATAGAAAACATGCCTATCATTTTCCTGTAAGTGTGTTAAGGTCACCTCACATATCCTGAACGTTTGGCTGCCTGACCTGCGATGCATGCTGGGTAAACATGAGGATAGAAACTGGGTGAACGGACGGTTCTGTCGCTCTGAAATGTGACAGTCTTTATGTGTCTTAGTTTAAGACCACTCAGTCCTGTTTCCCATCCCTCTGTAGATTGAGTTTGTACTCAAACACAGTGAAGTTTGTGATTTTGGCAACAAGCTCAGGAACAACAAACTCTCCTGTCTTCTCGTAGCCCATGTGCTCATACAGCTTCTGAGCGTCTGTCTGCACCACAGAAGTGTACAGGATGACTGCTGCATAACCCCTGTCGCGAGTAAATTCAGCTACTGTCCGACACAGAGCCTTAGCGATGCCTATCCCGCGGTGAGTGTGAAGTACAGACATGCGTTTCAGCTCCAAACACTCCGGTGCATTCTCATTAGGGAGACAAGCCACAGTGCCGACCACCCGACCGTCACTTTCTGCCACCCAAAAACACGAGTCCTTCTGATTTATGTAGGTCTCACTGATGTTGTTGAGGTCCTTTTTGAGGGAGGTGTCGATGTATCTGCTGAACATGTAGACAACAGACTGCCGGGCCCCGGCCAGGAGGAGGGTAACGGCCAGGATGGGTAGCAGGAAGGACTTGGAGCTAGTCAGGAGAGCGCAAAACATGCACATGACCACCATTTGGGTAAGCGGCTGCTTCAGGAGGTGCATGAAGGATGAAGGTACGTGCTCGCTCATCCCCAAGGTGAAAACTTCCTTCACTGCTTCGGCGTCATCATCCCGATACTTCCGAATCTGAAAGCTGGCCATGGCTCAGCCCTGCTTTTTAAAACGACAATAGGAGTTTAAAATGTGAGAGGTGGCAAAATACTACAAATGACTAGTTTGCAATCTCGTTATTATTATTATTATTTCGTCTGGCCTGGTTGCCATTTAGCATCACAGCCAGTCCGTATGTCTCTAAACTATAGTGCATAAAGTATAAAATCGAGGGATTTTTCAAGTAAAAATATGAACCATTAGCTGTCATATTCTCCATTTCTTCATCAAAGGTAAACCAAATAAATTAGACAGTTAACGTTATCTTAGTAATGCTAGCTCTGCTTGCCGTTGACCAACCTTAGCATGAACTGTTAACCCCTTCAACATTAAAAAAATAATAATAATATTCAGAGCTTAAACGCATTGCTGTTTGTCGTCTGCTCAGAAAATGCTGAAAGACGACAAGGATTTAATTCCACTGATTCACTTAGTTAAGTTAAGAGCAGCCAACATCTGTGCTAGCCTCACAAAGCTGCCAAAATAGATTAGATTAGTTTTGTTCCGGAGATTCTCTGGAGGGACAAACTGATGTGAATAAAAACGTGACTCACCTATGTTTTAACGTTTGACAGCAGATCTGAATTTGCTGAGCGCCGCTGAAAAGTTGCCAGAAGTCCAAATTCTCTCTTTTCATTTGCCTACTACTAATCCTCGGGTATGTTGCATTCAGGGACTGTCCTCAGAATAGGAAATCAAACATCCTGTCATTCCTGTCTGGGATTTTCGATAGATTGTACTTCCTTAATCTTGCCGTGGAGTTGTTGAAATTGTCACTGTCAAACACCCGCGATATATTCGACACATAACAGCTAGCCTGCTGATGTGAAGCGTTTTTCGATTGTGATGATCATAGCGGTACAATGGACTTGAACGCAGCGTAATCCACTTCCTGTTTCATGCGGATTGGCTGCCACTTGCAGACCAACTGTTTAATATAATACATCCCAACTCTGAACCTCTTATATTGCAAAGTTACATAATGGAATAACACTGGCACTGCACAAATATTACTAGATTAACAATTAATATGTTGTTGTTGGCACAAAGAAATAAGCACTATTTATAAAGGGGAATCACTTGCCCACAGTATGTGGTTGGTAATTTAGAATTAATCATTTTATAGAATAAGATATCCACACAATAATATGCATGGCATAAAAAATGCACATTTTTATCGTTTGTTTTTACATATACAAATTAAAAACTTTAGCTTAAAACCTTTAACAAATAAAGTGGTTTGCATAGAAAGAAAGCATCAATTTGAAGGAATTGAACAAATTACATAGAATAAAGTGGGGAACACAGATCAAAGGTTCAGGATATGATTGAAAAATGCACATATTGTACATAATGGGTCCATTTTTATTAATGAATTTCTTGACTTTGGCATTTGTGGTGTCCCAAGTTGTTTATTGTACTAATCATTTAGCCGCTGGCAGAAGCTTTCCATGTAATAAAATCCTGAAAGGAAAAACAGGAATGAATGTACGGCACCGTACATGTGCACAGCTAGTACTACCAGGTTCATCGTGTACTTTGAACCTGGCTACAAAGCTCACCAAAGTTCATGTCATTTGTAGTCATGGTGGAGATTTTAGTTATATTTTGCTGTATGGAGCACAATCGGTCCCACGCGTTTAAATGAAATCTTAACAAGTGCCAAAAATTTGACAGAAATCAAAATACATACTATTCTCAAAAAGACAATGACTCTGAAAGGTAAAATAAAAAAGTGAAGCCAGTGAAGAGGAGGTCACAAAACTCTGAGGTCAAACATTACTGACATTGAAAGCAAAGCAATAAGTGTTGTCACAATAATATAGCTTATTAGTTTACACTTCAGCACCAATGAGGTACAATAAATGTAAGAAATTTCACACTACATGAAGACTGAAAAAATAATTTATTGTCTGCTCAAAAACAAATTTGACTAGAGTTCATACATCAAATGATTGTTACGATTTTCCCTTTTTATACAGAGTAAACATTCCACTAAAGTGATAGTCAGTCAAAAGATATAAAAGCATTATTTTTTTCATTAAAGGTTTGGTTTTGTTTGTACAAAACATTCACTTTCCTGCCCAGCCGAGTAAGCATAAACGAAAGCAGCTCCTTTATTTATGTATTTTTTCTATCTAGTTTGTGTTCCTCTTTCCCTCCTCCCCTCTAGCCCAGGTTGATCTCCCCTGCAAACATGGTGATCAGCAGTATAATAGTGAACCCGGTGAGCAGCCCTGCGTTCTGGATCAGGAAGAAGATGATCTTGGTGGAGGTCCGCTTCTGTTCCCGTACTATGCCGTCCATCTCTGGAAACTGAAATGAAGAATGACAATCAGATATGTGTCTCTTCATAACAATCCTCTAACAGACAAATTACAATGGCCTTATTGTTCAACAGTATAATACAAAATGGAAAGTGATAAGAAGAAGTGTGAATAGGTTGTTATGTGTGAGACATAGTTATTATGTTGTTCCCTTACAAAGAAGACTGGAGAAAAGACCACAAGTCAGCGATCATCTTACTGCTGGTCTTATTGTCAACAAATCCCATGAAAAAAACAAAACCAACCAGGAATTGATCCTACTAACGATAATTCACTTTGTACCCAAAGCCTTTACTTGATTAATAAGTCTAAGGGTCACAAATTGATTAACAAGTTAGGAACAAAAATATTTTTCTCCTTCATAAAATTAAGTTTATTTTTAAGGATATTTATCTTTACAATGCTGGAAACTACACTGGATAGTTTTACCTCTTCAGGCCTCTTATGTTATTCAAATTAACGTATCTGAGAAGGTAAAAAAATCTCTCTTTTCTTGCTTCAAGGGCTCACAGATTCTAGAAATACAGTATGATGAGCTGACTTTGTAGAATCTTACTTCTGTTTGAGGAATGCTTGCTGAAAACTACAGTGTCCAGGGGTTGTAGAATTGAGTTGTTTGATTAATTTTAATCCAACATTCATTGATTTATTTGGCCACTTGGCGGCAACACAACAAGCTGTAAACACAAAATTGACATCATATTACAAAGTTATGTTACTAAACAGTTCATCAACATTCATTTGGAGTTGTGTTTCTGGCCTCCCGATGAATTTAAATCCAATTATTTCAGCTGATATTTCTGCTGTGTTGTGCTGGGCAGGTAGTGCACAGTGCTGGTTTACGAAACAAACGAGATGAGAGCAGTGAGAGGGAACCAAAACACTGAAATTGTGGGCTGTTAACTAAAACAGTGAGCTGAAAGATGCTTAAATGCTCTGAAGAGCTGAGGGGAACTCCAGTGTATGTAGTCATTTGATTTATTGACTGTAGCAGCTTTAAAGACTGAGAGTGCCACAGACAGGTTTGGGAAGTCAGAAAGTGTCAAGAGACAGACTGATTTTGGTCATTTCATGGGGTCTGTTGACAATGACAAACATAAAATAACACTAAAATACTAACCAAATGAATGGAAATCTGTACATGTAGTCTCCTCAGGTGGTGTAACCTAACTCACCATGTCTGCCAGTGCAATGTACAGGAACATTCCTCCTGCGATGGCAAAGATTGCGTTGGGGGCAAAATTGCTACCGAGCAGTATGCCAAACACAAGACCGACGTAACATGACACTGATGACAGCAGGTTGAAGAAAATGGCTTGAGGGACGCTCATACCAGCATTCAGCAGGATAACGAAGTCACCTGCACAGAGCACACAACACAAGTTTGATAAAGCAATGGTTAAAACTGATAAGTTAACAGGGCGGTTTGAAATAGACTTTGCTCTGTAAATTAGTTTGAATGCTTAAGTTTGATTAAAATAGTTTTTGACTTGAAACAAAGATACTGATATTTCTGTAGCAAAGCATCCAGCAAGCAAAGATTAAATGTGGGTAACTGAAATATTATGTACAAATGTGATGTTTGAGTTTAAAAGTCCAATTAGTAGACTCTACTGACCTTTATTCAGTTTTGGCACAAAAATGAATTACCCACTGGAGTTCAAATAAGCTCTTTACTTTGAGGGAATGGTGCTACGAGTAAGCCAAAGATATTTATATTCAACATTAGGGTGAACAGACATCCCCATTTTCCGGGGACAGTCCCCAGTTTTGGTGGCCTGTCCCTGTCTGGAGCTGTCCCCGTTTTTAACTGGGTGTTAATCATAGACTGTTTAAGGTGTTAACAGGCCTGAAATCAGATTTTACGTGTCCAGAAAGACAGGTGCTGTGCTGAAAATTGATAGACCGCTGAAAACTGATTGTCTGCTGGAGTGCGCGCAGCATGTTAAAGCTTTTTCGCCCAGTCGCTTTACGTTTACAGCTGCTTTTATTTGGATCAAACAGACATAACGTGCAAATAAACCGCAAAGGTATGTCTTTAAACTTTAACATTTCCTTTAACAAAATCCTTATCTGGAAACAGAATGTAGCCTATAATTAATTAAAATTAAGATTTCATTCAGAAGTTATATTTGACAGATTATAATTCAACTAGTACTTTTTTACCTCTTAACATGCTTTTAAATGGCCAGTACAACACATAAAATGCAATATTCTACTTGCCAGAAAGTGATTGCAGCCTCTACTTATTGACTGAAAGGTAGTTTCTGCTTCAAAATGACTTGATTTCATTTAGAGTTATATTTGACAGATTATAAAACCAAAATTGTCTCCCTTTTTTATTTAATATATAATAACATTATATTTTTAATGACATACTGACCACCAAACCAAAAATGTCCCTGGTTTTCATTTCAGAAATCTGGTAACCTTATTCAACATGCTTTAAGTAGAAGTCTGACTCCCATAGTAATATGACTCCATCTTTTGTGTAGAAATATACATTATTCTTTCTTCAGTATACATTTCTGTGCAGTTAGCAAACACATGCATTTTCATCCTGACAGCACATTAATCTCTGGTACTGCCCTAGAATTTTCATCAATTCAATTTTTCATCCTACCTGTCAAATAGGAAGTTTTACGTGTCTGTAAACAACTATGTCTCCTCATTCTGTCAAGTTAAATATGGTTTGCCTCAGGGGTCGGTCTTAGGAACCATTTTGTTTTCCTTGTATCTGCTTCCCCTTGGACATATTATCCATAAACATGGCATTTCTTTTCTATATTTATGCTGATGACACACAAATGTACTTGCCCGTCAAATCCACAGACCCTGGAATGCTGAGTTCACTTAACAACTGCCTTTGTGAAGTTAAAAAATGGATGTCAAATAATTTCCTCCAGCTGAACAAAACAGAAATTGCAAAGAACCTTGGTGTTTGGTTTGATAGTAATTTAAATTTCAAGCAGCACACCACAAAGCTTGTTTAATCATGTTTTTATCAACTTGGAAATATAGCAAAAATTCCATCTATGTTAACTTTTAAGGACACCGAGACCATTTTACACGCCTTCATCTTATCACGCCTGGATTATTGCAACAGCCTTTTCACTTTTTTAACCCAAAAATCTACTGATCGACTCCAGACTGTGCAGAACTCAGCTGCCAGGCTTTTAACCAGAACAAAGAAATATGACCACATTACTCCTATTTTAGCTTCATTACACTGGCTCCCAGTATGTTTTAGAATTGACTTTAAATGATCACTTTTGAAGCTCTTCATGGCCTCTCGCCTTGTTATATTTCTGAACTTTTAGTCCCATACGCACCAGCACGTACCTTGAGATCCTCGGGCAGAGGTCTGTTGTCTGTTCCAGACTCTCGACTGAAAACTAAAGGGGACAGAGCGTTTGCTGTCAGGGCCCCGAGGCTCTGGAACAGCCTGCCCGAGGAAATCAGGTCGGCTGAGTCAGTAAACTCCTTTAAGTCCCTTCTTAAAACATACTTTTATAAGAGAGCCTTTCCCAATCTTACTTGACTTTATTTTATCCCTTTTATTTTATTATATTTTACTTATTTTATATTTATCTTAAACATGTATTTTAATCTTTTCTATGTTTTCTTGCTTTTATCTTGTATTGTTTTTGTATTATTGTCTTTTGGGTATTATTAAAGCACTTTGTAACTTGTTTTTGAAAAGTGCTCTACAAATAAAGATTATTATTATTATCAGTAGTAGTACTTTTACTTAAGCAAAAGATCTGAACACCTCTTCCATCTTAAGACGAGTATCATATAACCATAATGTCCCCAGTTTGATTCCAGCTTCAGATCTTTGCTGCATGTTTCCTCTCTGTCTACTCTATAATATCAGCTAAAATGCCCCAAAATATATCTATATATCTAACTTAATTACGTCACTTGGTATGCTATAAAGATAGTACAAAGCATGTTTCTTTCTCTGTTTAAGTGACCAGGAGAATAGAAACACCTGTATAATGAAATGTAATGTGATACAAAAGCATTGTATTGGACTTAATATCGTCCACCTAATTTACATATAAGAGCAAAAATATCAGCAGCCTCAAAAAAAATCTGTGAGTTCAATTCAAAACCTCTTAGCCTTACAGACATACTGTAGTGTGTGGAGTTGAAACACAACAAACAAAAGTTGTGGTGCAATTCTGCACTATCTCAGTAGAGGTAGATAAAGATCACCGAATCCCAATGGCCCTTCTAGTTTGACATAAGACATAACCTGCTTTTAATCCTTTTTAATCCCTTGTTTTGCTGCTGCCTTTTGTTAAATCAAATGTAAAGTGTTTGAATAATATCTTACATTGCACTGCAACTTTTACTTTTACCAGTTTTATCTTCTGTTTATTTTGTATTTAATTCTTTTTTAATTTTATAAAATAATTGTATATTGCCCTGTGTTGTTTTTGCTGTTTATGTAAAGCACTTTTAATTGCCTTGCTGTTAAAACATGCTATACAATTAACTTGCCTTGCTTGCCTTAAAATCTAGTGTTCTCATTATTTCCCCTTAAAAGTTTTTATACATTTAATGTAATTTTATTCTACCCTGTTTCACAGAATCATATTTTCTTTATAAGCCTTTTCCAGCTCTTTACTGGAGCTATGAGATGTTTACACTGATTTAAACATTCAAACCTGAGATGTTTTTTTAATGGCCACAAGGCTGGGGATGAACAAGACTCTCAC
Source organism: Micropterus salmoides (assembly GCF_014851395.1). Taxonomy (NCBI): domain Eukaryota; kingdom Metazoa; phylum Chordata; class Actinopteri; order Centrarchiformes; family Centrarchidae; genus Micropterus; species Micropterus salmoides. The sequence continues at coordinate 7,750,428 of NW_024041039.1, forward strand.
CTAGCTCATGGGGAAACTCCTCACATACAATGGCGGTGGACGTGCTGAACCCCGCCAATACCGACACAGTGAATGAGGCACCGATAGCTAGACCATCAATGAAGTTGTGCAGTGCGTCGCTCAGAGTTATCATCCACGCCACTGTCTTGATGTTGGAGATGCGTTGCCCACGGAGCCAGTGGCACATCATACCAGATACCTGGGCATCCTGGTGAGGAGAGGTTAAAGGCATTCAACTCATGCTACTGATTGATTATGCCAAAGAAGAGTAATATGCAAACAATAACATATGTGGATTTAGGGAACCACAAAGATAACACACAATGATGTTTTTGTTTAAAACCAAAAGTTCAAATTATCCAGAAATTAAGGGACAAAGCACAAAACATTTTCCTTTTGGCATCTGATCAATACCTTGCTAAGGCATTTTCTCATCAATATTACAAATTAGAGTGCAACAAATTTTCCGATTTTAAGTTAAGATTGCATGTGATCGCTTCAAAACCCTACATGTTTAATTTAGACATCACTGGAGTGACCAAAGCTTTTTTTTAAAACTTGCACTGCTGCATTCGAAAATGCTAACATCAGAATGATAATGAAGTTATACTGATGTTTAACAGATATAATGGTAATGGTGACACTGTATGACATAGGTGTAGTTCTTCTGAGGATGATGGGAATGTCATACGTTATTCAGGTATGTAGTCATAAACCAAAATATTGGACATGTTTTTACCTAGATTGTTGATGGTGCTAGATTTGGTTAAGCGATCACCAAAGTTATTTCAATTCATCCTGAGGTGATGTGAATGTCTGTATTAAAGAGGTGGTATTATGGTTTTTTTATTGAGTTACATATCTTTTTTGTGCATGTTTGCAAAGTGAAAAACCTGAAAGTTCACCCCAAAGGGAGTTCCCATCTCCCACACAAAACTCTGCTCTGAACTGCCTAAAAACAGCTCGTTTGTACTTCCCTTTCTTGTGAAGTCACACATACGTGTCATAATGCTCGCTGAGTGGCTAGTCCGACACGCCCTAAAAAACACCGGTGGAAAAACACTGAGCTGCAGCACACACCTCTCCTCTCCCTTCCAAACACTAGCTACCCTCCAGGCAGTCAATGGACATAAAGTTGTTACTGTGATGTAGAGACAGAGCTCACTTAAAACTTGTTACAGATTAATAACTCTTTTGCCTAATTGCCAACCTGGTCGGCAACATGTAGCCTACAGCTGAATCGAAGCTGTTTACCATCTTCTCTGCTTCTGATTGGCTAGTAGTCCTTAACTAGGAACGGCGCATGTGCAACTCCCAACAAAGATCATTTAGAGACAAGATGTATCAATCCATAGCTAAAACGAAGCCTTCAACACAGGGTGAAAAGAGGAGCTGCAGCAATGTATGACAAAAAAATATGGTGTTTTTTGAAAATTAAACCATGTAAACCTGTTCTGGTACAACCCCTAAATAGGATTTTGAACCTGAAAATAAGCAGAATACCACCTCTTTAAATTTTGAGGGAATCCATCCAGTAATTGTTTACACATTTCACACAAAACCTCATGGCGGTGCTAGAGGTATGTCAGGGGATCACCAAGTGGATTCATCCTCTGGAGGCCTTGGATGTTGGAAGTTAGATCAAAGTGGTGACAGACTGGGTCCATGGATCCACAACATGCAACGAATACTGCTTAAATATTTTCCTAAATGGATGTGCAGCATTTGCAACACAACTCTTTACTTAAAAATATAATGGCATGAGTGTTTTTAATGGTAAACCTGAGAAGAGGCGGACATTAACAGATTGGGTGATACTATGCTGTGACAAAATGTCCCTTTTATTAGCCACGGCCAAACAAAGAGTCTTTGTGCTCGAGTCAGACAATTCCAGCATTTACCATGAGGGTAAGGAAGTGAGGCCTACGGCTTGGTTTCACTGTTTGATCCCTCTGTGACACTGGCTCGTCTGTTTGTTTAATATTTTGATCCCTTCAAGCCAGACTCCTCCATAGGACACAAGAGATTTTACTGTAAAACATTAACAGTAGCTCTAATCACTCTGTGTCACTGATAACAGCACTAAAAATTACTCTTAAGCAAAAATATCTGAGCTCCTAGAAAAACAGAAAGTGTTTCCAAATCACGTTAAGATATCACCGCTTTCTGGTTGCTTCATCTTCTTTGGATATATTTCGAAATACTGTTCATGTTTGTGCAATTTGACTCTTTGCATGACAAATAGTGCAACTCACACACGTATGATTGATAAGATGTTTGAAATCCATTCATTTGGTGATAGTCCACGATGAATTCCTGTCAGGTGTGTCTGTGATAGTGGACTGCATTCTCTATCAAGCTTGTAATTATTTAAGATACAACTTCAAAGAAGCTTATCTTAAGCTAGTCCTTAGATAAAAGATTATTGAGTACAAGGTTGATTGCTCTGTAGGTTAGTGTGACATGTGCAGGGAGAGTTGATCAATCCCAAGAATGAATATTTAATTCAGCCTCTATATTTTCTTACTGTTACAGATGATGTGAGATGGCACTGATACCTGAGAAGGTGTCACATTTGTATGTGGAGGTTCTGGGTTTGGGTTGCTGATATCTGCTGCAATGGTGTTGATGCTTGTCAAAATGATGGAGTCTTTTTTTTCCAGTATGTTTCCGTTGTGGAGGGAATTTTCTTGATGCGGCTCTGCAGGAGTGAAGTGGCTGTGGCCATGCTAAGGACAAGAGAGGCACCATATAGCTTTAATGAATTGGTAAACTGAAGGGATAATCTGCAAAAGTCTTCTTTTTTTTTATTTGAAGATTGAAAAACATAGGTAGGCAGCAAATATTCATTACTTACTATTACTTTATTACCCAAAGATATAAAACCAAGCAATCAAATATAGCGTCAAGATTTCAAAACTTATAAGTCTCCACATTGTGCCATTTGTTTCTAAATTTCATGGCATTCAATCAATTGCTTGAGAATTTTTCAATCAAAACCACAAATGTCAACCTCATGGTGGCGCTAAAGGAAACGTCAAGGGATCACCAGATTCAGTAGGATACATCCTCTTCAGACCATGAATATCTGTAGATAAATTCATTTGCAAGCCACCCCATACTTAGCATTCTGTCCAGTAAATCTACCATTAGGAAATAAAGGTGAAAAAAGAGGTCTGATCAATATGGTGGCACAACTTTGGAAACATCAGATCCCAGCAGAGTCTTTGTAACATTTTACATCACTGCATTCTTTTATCCTAAAGTTTAACATATTGGGAAATACGTTTATTTGCTTTCTTAAATCTGTACAAAACCCATAGTAATATAGGTTGCGGTTTTATGAGGGGTTATACAAAGCTAAGCTTTAATATTTCATCCAACTCTCCGCAGGAAAGCTATTTTAGCATAAAAAGTAAGCGTATTTCCTAAAAGATTATTGGTACAAAATGTTGACTTTAATGCTGTAGAGCTTCATTATACTATTTTGACTTTCACCGTCTTTTTCAGCTTCATCAAAAAAAAAATCAGTTTTCTGTACTGTTACCTGATATCAATACATTAACTTCAAGTTAATACTAGCATTCTGCGCTCTTATATTAATCTTAACAGTCTGTGATCCTTGAGTCCCTGACCCTTGTACACAATGAAAATGATAATAACAAATACTGTAAGTGACATAAACTGTAATTGCTTCCTGGTAGTCACTAAATGTCAGCCAAATTAGCCAATAAACCAGGGTTATTTACAGACAGGTACACAACTGGAATAAATCATATCCCTCTGCAGTAAAGTGGTTTGCACCCAATGAACTCAAGTACTGCACTGTTATCTTACCTCATGCTCTATCCCGAGAGCCAGTTTAAGTATCTTCTCCACGAAGAATAGGATATAAAACCCTCCAAATATTCCAACTGAATTTGCCACATAGTTATCCAATTTGGGATCAAAACCCAGGGCCTGTACAGAAGAATGTTACAGACATGTTAGTATACAACACATCCATTTTTTAAGCCCTAAAATATATTGAGAACATTTGTTGATCTGGTGAGTCGCTCCTCCTACAAACCTCTGGTATGAGCTGAAGTACAGCATTGGAGAAGAGTGTCCCAATGGCCAGGCCAATGAAGTAAGTTAGCACTTTGGGGAAATAAGACTTCTTGGTGAAGGGGACCAGTAGGAGACCAAGCAGAGACGACAGGTTGATCACAGTGACAGCCAGAAACCCATAACCCCACACTGTCAGGGCAGAAATTAAGGACAAACAGTTACTAACACTTAACATTATAATGTTGGAAAGCATCCTTTTTGTGTGTGACGTCATCTAACTTGAATTTTCTGTCATTGCTCATCTTTTCAACCAATTCTTCTACTATGAATTATTTAAAACTGTTTGTAAACCGCTGTTTGAACTGTAAAACATGTTACTTTTCTCAGGAATGTGTTTGAAACAACAAATGTAAAAGAACTGGACAAAAGTTTGTAGAGGATTTAAGGTCATGCAGGACATCTACTGGTGGCCATATTGGAGGATTGGTCTGGTGGGACTTCTTTTGCCCTGAGGTGAGTCTATGAGGCAGTGACTCCCCTCAGGCTGCTTTTATGGCAATACAAGCAGACCTTAACCCCAACCATGCACGTGATCTAAACCAAAGAGGAGCAGGGCCATTGTAATTGCTGCCTATGAGGTTAAACTGAGGGTCAGAAAGTTCATTTTCCAACTCTTAAATAGCAGTGATTGAAAGCAGAAACTATTTCTATTTATACAGAACAACCTTATCATTGTGACAAATATCACATGGTAGATTTCATGGTTTTTCTCATTGACTAATTTTTACAGAGATTAACCACAAAGATTTTGTGTTTAGGTAATAGCCAGCTGACTAATAGCTGTGGGTTAGGGTTAGGTTCTGAAAATGTATTTTCTCAAGCTTATCAGCTTCTCTCCATCAGTGACAGGACCCTACTTCAACGCACAATTATCTGCCAGAGTTACACATCAAGTAGTTTTGTTTCTATGCTTTGTTGACTCAGCTGATGTCACAAATATATAAATAATCAATCAGGGTCACACAACACATCATAGATTTCTTATAAATATGAAAATTTCCAGTTCTTGACTTTCTAAAGAAGAACTTTTTTTTATTTGTATCTGGGTTAATTGAAACATGACCAACTGATCTGCTCACTCCATCAAAAAAAAAGAAAAGCCGTCACAAGGATGTTTGCAGGACAAATTCATTGGCGTGTGAAGAAATTGCATGCTCCTCAGCATTGTTAGCGACCCACAAACTTCTTTTTCTATTTGTTCACTGCTAGTGTCATTTAGTGTTGGCCTAAGACTGGTAGCAAAATTAATATTGGTTAACAATAATATTACTTAATATGCAAAATGTATCTTATTTTAGTTGTATATAGCTTATTTTTTTTACTTTATCCATTTATCTGTACTTATTTATGTCCTTGTGCTGTTGCAATAACAACTGAATTTCCCATTAGAAGATAAGTAAAGCTTATCTTATATAATTTGCCATTATCTGGGCGGAACCTATTCTTCAAAAGCAACACCATGATTTCTGCTGGAAGATGTGCAACTTGAAAACCTGCTATTTATTTGCAGAGGAGAAATTCTGTTCACAAGGCCGGGCAAGAAACAGCATGCATCATGAACAACACACTGAACAACAGTCACAGTTGGCTGTAACTATGTCAACAGCCCTGAGGAGGAGTGTTTGACGGTGAATCTGAGAGGTCAGTGGCTGTGTGAGTCAGTCCAGGGCAATGTGGAGGCTTACGGCTCCTCCACAGGACATAATGGTCTCTCTGATTTTATTTTAGTTAAGACAGACAAGTAAGACTGGCAAGACAGAGGGTGGCGACCACAGACGAGGTTCAGATTCAAACGTGAGGATCCACCAGGGCACCCATACACTAGACAAGTTAGGAACAAAGTAAGGAATAAAAATCCCTACTACTCTGATTGATTACCAGTAACTAGCCTTAAAAATAATTTTAAAAATCTACTCATATATCTCCTCTTGTTGAATAAAGGCAGAGGCTTAGGTAAGGGTGATGTCCTTTTGTCTGCCCAATATTGTGTCTGTTTGTGCTTTAAACCTCTGCAAACTGTCCACCTATTGTAAATATCTACTCAAGACAAATGTCAGAACATGCAATAACCTTCAAGGGCTTCTAGTTTTGCTTCTTGGTGGTGAAAAAAAGAGTCAAAAGTCATCTCAGACTCAAAGTTCATTCTTGACCTTGCAAACAGCAAAACAATCTCACCACAAGGTCCATTTAGGAACAGTTCTGCAGCTTTTGATCATACCACACAATCTTAAATTTTAATGGCTTTAATGGCTTTTAATTTATTTTAACAAGTATTAGGGATAAGAAAAAATTGGGGAAAACCATATGTAAAATAAAACAAAATCTCTATACTTTTTCAAACCATTTGTGAAGTTTTTAAACTTTACAAAACCTGGAAAGTAACAGACCTCTTTTTCATAGTTAGTGTATTGACTTTATGTATTCTTGTAAGAATGAACCAAAGCAAAGAGCTTAAAAGGTAAATGTTCAGTGTCACAGGTTTTACTTGTTTGTTTTGTGGGAAAGAGAAGTAAAGACCTCAGATGCTGGATTTGAACTCTCAGCCCACATCTTCTAGTTTTTCAGGGTTTACGACAATCACTGTCTTCATGGACAGTGTCCTCCATCCACAGTGACTGTGCAATAATCTCTTTGCTTCACTGTAGATTAAAGCACTGCTGGACCAAACTCCCATGAACTGTGACTTCTTTGAGTTGTGGGGGTCTTAACAAATAGACCAACATTGTGATGAAGCAACTCACCAGTGTAGTCAAGAGAAGGCAGAGGTTTGGGGGAGGTGAAGGGGCAGGAGGGCAGCAGCACCTGGGTCAACACAGCGGGACAGATCCTCTCCAGATGTTCCACAGTCAGCTGAGTGACATTACTGAACCCAAAGTGGGACAAGATCTGCTCTACAGAGGGACACTGAGTGGCAGAAAGATGTTTTTAGACATTTTTTAAGGTTTTAAAATTCTCTTTTGCCTCAAAATGTTTTAATGCAGCTACTTGCATCTTGTCTTCTTTTAAATGTATTTTTCATCTTTTTCTGTGTGTGCTACAAGTACAGTTGTATTATTGTTATTGGCTGGGAATTAAACAGGATCCATTAATGACCTTCATTATAAAGTTAGCCTATCATACTGTAAAGTAGAAAAGAGAGCAAAGGTAAGACTACACTTAGACTCAGACAGTTACATTAAGTTTGATGTAATTATATACCCTAATTCAATTTAGAAAGGCCTTTCATCATATTGAGCGCAATATTGCATCTTTAAATATCTCAATTAGACAAAAAGCAAAAATTACTATTAGTGACATAATAAAGGAATGATAGAAAAAAGGACATAAAACATGCATTAATGACCAAGTATTTGTTCAAAATAAGCCAATTATTTAACTACAGATACCTACAGAGAAAAAGCAAGTCAGATATATTAGACATTTTATGTTTCAGGCATTTTGACAGTATGCATTACTAAATAATGTCAACAGCAGTTTGAGTTTAGTTTTTCATACATAAGCCTTATAAACTGGGTATAACTGCATGTTACACTGTAAGAAATCACTTCTAAACTAATTCAATGTTGTTCAGTTCTGTAAATGATCATTAATCAGTGTAAACAGTAGCCTATAAAATAGTAATAAATCTAAATAGTTCACGTGCTCACCCCTTGGTTTGCCAGTGGATTTTCATCAGTTATTATCTCGGATCTTCTGGCTGAGATTAACAGCAGTAAATTATCCAGATTCTCTGTTGAGATGGATTTATTTTCACCATAAAAGCGTAAAAAGGTCTCTAGAAACCCCTCTGCATCCCGGTCAATCACATTTATACTCTCAGACTTTGAAATAAAAACAAAAACGCACGTAATAAAAGATCTTAAGTTAAACATATCTAGGTTTTAAGTGTTATTTCCTTCAGCAAAGAAACACAAAAATCAAGGTATCCGTGGAGATTGTACGCGGTCCTGAATCAAATCCATGGCAGAGTCAGAGCAGAAAAAGATCGTGTTGTTCCTTGAAAGCTTTGCAGTGTTTGTCCGGCCTGATCAACTTATTTTGGGAGTAGCAGCCCCCTTCTGATGTGTTCCGGGGAACCTATCAGATCGATCTGAGGTTCAAAGATCAGTCTGCAGAGGCATGAAGGGAAAAAATGGAGTTGACCGACCGCGTGCACTGTTTCAATGCTTTCTTTTGTCACTGACTTTCTCTTGGTATGCAACGTGCTCGCTCGCACGCACACACACACCAACTTGTAAAGTCTCTCCCCGCGTGTGTGTCTGTGCAAATTGTAACAACGTTAAGTGGGAAAACATGCATGCAGGATGTATAAGGCAGTGCAGCCCAGTTTCCAGCTGTGCATCTCCGTTAGTTCAACTATGAAACAGCTGGAAAGCAGAAAAAAACATAAACATCAGTGCAGGTGAGTAGACGTTTGTTTTTAAACGTCCACGTTGCCTCCTGGTGGCAGCTGATGGTCAGTGCAGGACTTATGCAGGACCCAAAGCAAAGGGGTTGCATAACAGAAAGTTAAGGTGTACTAAAAGCAGTGGTGGAAGAAGTATTCAGATCCTATGCTTAAGTAAAAGTACTAAGGAAAGGTCCTGCATTCATAACCTAACTTTATTAAATGTATTTTCAAAAGTAGTCATTCTGCAGTTAATTGTCCCCTATAAGTGTTTTACTATTATATCTGATGTTTCTGGATTAATATTACTGCTGTGTTAATGTGTGTGTTGCATTTTACTGCTGTAGATGTTTAAGGTTGAGCTAATTTTAACTACTTTACATCCTGTTGGGTAGTTAAATCTACAGCAACTTTTCATGTGCTCTGAACAACAGCCCTGCTTTCAGCTTTGTGATGATGCTTTTTCCAGTAAATCCGCGGGTGGGGGGGTGGGGGGTGTCAAATAGTTCATTTAGCTTAAGATCTCATAAAGGAAAAAGAAATCCTTCCAGTTTAGCTTAGTTACATTCCATCACCGAATAATATACTGTATAAATTCACTCTAAACCTTCAAATCAAAGCTGTTTCTTATGAGCTGTGTTTGTTTCCTGTGGTGGAAGAAGTATTGAGATAATTTACTCAACTAAAAATATAAATATTAAGTAGTAGAAGTCCTGTATACAATGTTTTACAGAAGTATTAGCAACACAATGTACTTAAGAGTCTTAAAAGGAAAAGTACTCATTCTACAGATTGGACCCTGCCAGTTTTGTACAATTACAGTACATAATTGGATTATTATTATTAATTCATTAATGTAACCTGTACTTTGATGCTGTATCTTATTGAGGTAGAACTAACTATAGCTGATTTACATTCTGTTGGGTATAAAAATGCATCATATTTTGTTAACTGATTATTGTAAAATCTTAATTTGTTAAGATTAATATTTTTTTATTAGTGTGGAAAAGGTTAAGCATAGTTTGGAAATACTCAAGTAAAATAAAACTACTTGAGAAAAGTAGTACAAATTAAATTAACATTAAGGATGCAACATACAGCTAAAACGGTTAATAAACTAGTCCTTCAATGAAAAAAACAACAATCTCTGGTTCCAGCTTTGATCATTTAATGATTTTCTGCTTTTCTCTGTTTTATATAAACGTAAACTGAATATATTTGGGTTTTGGACTGCTGATCGTACCAAACAGCACGTGAAGAAAAAGAATTCAACCCCACAACTGAGCTCTGATTGGCAGAACGAACACTGATTAACAGTAAAGCACTTAAACATAAAAAACAAATGAACACTTGAATCTAAATTAAGAGCAAATGAAAAATAATAATAATTTGCAAAGCAATGTATGTAATACAATACTTCCAAGATGTCAAAAGTTCAAGTCTTATTCATGATGTGTAAAAAAGAAATACATGTAAAAGGAAAAGTTTCAGTGCACAATATACAATCGTCATGTCAAATCAGGTCGGATTACATGTCGTCTCTGCAACAGCAAACTTCCAATCTTTTGCAATTCTTTTGGTGGTGTTCCTGGTCGATAGATTTATTATAACTGTCCTTGGTTCAATTTCAACATTTGTTGCATGTTGTACCTGCCCTTTCCCATAGGGTTCTGTCACTAGCTAAGGCACACTGCCAAACAAATAATCTAAATAAAAAACACATCAGGAATTGGCCAGTCAATGTTTTGCACACAAAGTAAGTTCTGTAAAAGCAAAAAAAATGGGAATGTCTGAAATTTTCATTGTCCCACAATGGTCTTTTCTGCTCTGTTGAGGAAAAGCAAAACATGTCTGGGGAAACAGAAACTTTCTCCTTTGTTTGAAAATCAGCTTCACCAGTACAGTGCAAAAACAAAACATCTAGCCTTCAAAACGCCACAAGGACCCAAGCACAGCCATAGTTTCTCTTTAAACACTTTTAGACACCTTTAAGAAGATACTAGCAGCCATGAACTTTGCCCGTCTGTGGCCTCTGCACGTTACACCTCAACATGGAGGCTGGCTGGTCTCAGGTCAGTATACGTCCCTTAAAGACCTGATGGTGAGGGATGTGGAGAGTTCTGCGACGCTGGTGGGCCGCCACGCGTTGAAACTGACCGTCCTGTTTCTAGAAACCATCACGAAGCCGTTGGAGCTGAAGCGTCCGGGGACATTTCCCACATCGAGCCAGACAAAAGGAGCCACAGAGGCAGAGTGAAGGTTAACAGAGTATCCTGTCTCATCCTCCTGCACCTTCGCCTGCAGGGAAAGACACACTGTGTTTGTAACGAGTGAAAATAGAGACAATAAATATGAGACGATTTTTAAGTGCCCAGTTTAGTCCATAAAGTGTTGTTTTGAAGTCTGTTCAACAATGCGTCTCCTAGCTTTGATACCTTTGTTGCCTGTATGCCCTCCCTCACTCTTTCCTGTCACTATCAAAATAAAGGCGAAAATGCCAGAAAAATGAAGTCAGATCCACAACATTTAAAATAATGTGTTTTGATGGACAAACAGACAGATTAAATGATTTGTCTCTCTCTGATATTCATCATGGGGGACAAAAATAAGCCTCAATTTATCAGTAGAATAAAGGTGTAACTCAGGAATCCTGTTCAACCTATGAGACCGGATTTATAATTCCTATTCCTAGTCGTTTTCAAGAGTGAGCCCAACTACAATGGCCCCTAATAGCTATACATTTATTATAAAACATATAAAATCATGTTTAAAGTTATACAGTACCATACTCTGCTGTAAGTGCCCTCGCTCAAATCATTTCTTTTATCATCGTCAATGTGTTACCCCTTCGCCGCACGCTAGAGATTAATGGACTATTCCATCCCTGCTTCCATGCATTATTACACATCGGTGTATAAATAAATAAAACAATGATCAAAAGCCTTTGGAAAAAGGTGTCTTACTGTGATGTTGGGTCTCTGGAGTCCCTGAGCGTCTTTGGGTGAGCAGAGGAAGTGGTGGTTAGTGGGACCCTGCTGGCCGCTGCTGTCCTCCAGGTGAAAGGTGAGCAGGCAGGTGAAGCGGGTGCAGCGTCCACATCCTGCTAGCAGGTCGGTGACTGGCTGTTTAAAAATGACCGCAGCGCTGCCTCCAGAGACCAGGAGCAGGTCCGATTTCAGTGTGCACACTGGATCCACATCAGTCCAGGAATACACGGTCACCTGATCGACAAAACAACAGAACTTTAGGCAAGAAACTGTTGTAAGAATCAGTTTTTAATGTAGAGTTGAGATGATCAGTTGTACTTCATCTCTATTTTATTTTTCCATTCAGTGCAACACTTATTATCGTCATTATTTAACAATTAGTGGATAATGTGTATATAATAAGTAAGGGCTTAGATTTAATGTTTTGTGATATTTATTTAGCCTCTATTGCCAAAATTTACCCTTGAAATGTCAACATGTAACCAGTCTCATTAAAACCTAAAGCAAACGTATCACTTATAAGCAGCTTAAATCCAAATATACACAGTACTGGTCTTCAAAAACCCATATTCTTCAAACTCTAGGTTTTGTAAGTTGTCTTTATTTGTGTTATATTGAAAATAAGGTTAGTGAGAAATACACAAGGTGGAAACTAAAGAGTAATATATGAAACAGATAAGAAAAAATATTATACTGCAAGCTTTTGAGGCAAACAATTACTTAAATGCCCGTTTTTTCATCCTGTTTTTACAAAGACATGCTGCTTTTACTGTCTGTACAGCATTACATAGGAACTGTAAGCACTTGTACCGTCTCCCTGAACAAGCTTTTATTTGTTTGGAGGGATGCAAATTTTTTTATGACCTCTAGCTCTTGTTCCTTTTAAATTTGAATAGACTCATTTTAAGTCATTTGGACAGAAGCGTCTGCAAAATGAATGTAATGTAAAGATACAGTTTACCACTGAAAACATACCACAGCCCTGAGTGTCATGTCGTGACTCAGGTCTGAGACAGCGTAGATGAACAGTGTGTCGTCATCTTCAAAGCCGATAGGCAGGATGGCGGCAAAGAAGTTCTGTGCAAAATAATGCAGCATTTTCCACTTCCCACCAAACTCTGTACACACCAACACACAAGGAAATTTTGCAACAGTGATCTCTAATCCCAAGTATATCATAAATAATTTATTTTGATCATAAATCTATTTCCATCCATACTTTTCTCAATGCCAAATCTCTACAAAGTCTTAAACACAGGAAACAAAAATATAAATAGAGTACAACCTAAAAATGTGTCAGCTGCTGAGTGGGCGTTCACTCACCGATCGACGACCAGGAAGGCGCCTGCCAAATATCATTGAGCTGCCAGTAGAGAGCGCCCATAGTGAGACCTTTGCCCTCAATGATCTCACTCTGACTTCGCCGATAAAACTCTGTCTGAGTCTTCACACACTGAGCCTGCATGACCTGGAGATGAAATATCATCATTTGTGGAAAACTGGCAGGAAACATCACTGCAGATCCATCTCACCCCAGACACAACCTGTTCCAACTCCTCCCCTCTGGTAGGTGCTACAGAGCACTGGACGTCAAAACAGACTCAGGAACAGTTTCTTCAGTCATCACTCTGATAAACAGCTGACTCTGACAGTGTCAGGAACAATTCCTGTGCAATAACCCAGTAACTGTGCCTCTAATCAGCCACCTGTTTACTGGCTACCACTTATCATCTATTCATCATTCTCTATTTCAGAGCTCTTCATACTGTTCATTGTTATATTTTCATATTGTATACCAAATCCACCTACCTCAAGTACATAACACCTGCACATAATACTTATTTATTCCAGCATTCTTTGCACTGTGCTCCATTACACTGTGTACATGTATGCATATATGTGTATGTGCACCTGTGTATCACATCCACCTCCGACATGTACATAATAATAACAAAAACAATAATGGTAATTATAATTTACTCCTGAATCCTTTGCACTCTGCTCATTGCACTATTATCTCAGTCTGTCTATTTTGTTTTTGGTTATAGTGTGTATATATGTGTTCTCTATACTGTAGCCTGTTTGATTTTATTACTGTATTATTGTGTTATTGTATAAGTAAGCATATCATGAGCATTGTACAATCCAGTCAAATTCCTCGTATGTGTACACATACCTGGCAAATAAAGCTGATTCTGATTTCTACAGTGTTTAAATAATCAGTTGGATGGTTTACAGGAAAGGTTCCCAACATGTTTTACACAGAGGACTTTTTAATAGCCTCAAATGATTTAGTCTGTATTTAAAAAAAGACAACCAAACAACAATAAATCAAAATACTGAAGACGTGCTTTAATAAAAACTCAGCATTTACTCTGTAGATGAAGCCATGATTTAAGTAATAATAAGAAAATCTATAAGTCAAATCAAATACTTTCTACAAGCTTTATAGAAGGCTTCTAAAAGTTGGTAATTTAGCAGTTAGCTGCTGATAAAAGGTGTGTACTGAGATATATTTGATCAAAAATATGACTGGATTACACTGAGCCTAGAGAAGTGGCCGCTGCTGCAGGAGTGGTCTGAGAAGATCCTATGGTGATTTTGTCTATTTAGCTACAGCAGATATTTTGACTTGTCATATTGGAAAATCACAGGTGTTACTAATAGTCATTAACAATGACTCTGTTCTATTCAAGTGTCCCAATAAAACATGACAGCTAAATGGAATTTAGCCATCATTAATTTGATAATTAAACACTTGTGCTTTTCCTACTGTGAGAAAATGTTTTCTGTGAAAAAAGGTATGTCGGAGCACAAAGAAGAAACGAGAACTTTTTAACAGCTGGATATAAAACCCACAGGGATGAGTTGATACTAAAAATAAATGTTTTGAATAATTTAATAGCAAAATGCAAATACCTCTGCTTGACAGGAGTGAGTGACACTCCATGCATAGGGAACTGAAAACTCACCATTTCCTTAAGTCACAGGCTGGTAAACATAAATGGGCTACATGTTACTTCACTTAACTCTAAATACCATCTGAAGCTACTGTACTTGTGCACAAACCTGCACCATGCCGCTTTTAAACTATCAGACATGAGGTGAGGGGAGTTTACCTGAGTGATGTAGAGAGTATCTGTAAATCTTTTCAAGGGGTCTGTAGAGTTGGGCAGGTTGAAGTGTAAAGCAGCCTGCAGTAACATCTGCTGGTTGCCACTCTCATGGTGTTGGCGATGGGAAGTGAAATTACTGTTGTAGCTCCAGTCTTCTTTTATGGAAACCTGAAACATCACAAAACACATGTACACTTTACACCACCTGAATAAACAACAAAAACAAAGGGTTCTACTGGGTTGTGCAAGTGTGATTGGAAAAATTCAGCATCTACCTCTTAACTACCGTTTCAATATATTTTTTCAAAGCCCGTCTTTTTGTAATTATTTCACCATCCTTATTTAATAACTTCTAAATTGTTCCGTCAGTTTTATCTGATCTAGCTTTCTTTGATTTTATTTTAGCTCTTCCTGTTTTGTTATTCCCTTTTATAACTGTTCATTATGCATTGTTTTCTTTAATTATCTATCAGGAATCTATGTCACATTGTGGGATGACACTATCACCAATGATTATTATCATCAATATTAGGAGCCGTAATACTCGGAGTCATCAAAATTGATCTTTGCCTTTTACTTGAAAAAAATAGATTTAAGTAATCCATTAGGTGTTTCTCAAAGCAATGCAGTCAAGGAAATTTGACTATGGTGGCATCTTTATTTCTTAATTAGTTAAAAAGAAAATAAAGAATTAGCAACAAACAGACCTGGATCTTAGCATGTCTGGAATTCTCTCAAGGTAATATTTAAGAAGATTTTTTTTAAAGAGAAACAAAGCACATATGGAAGGTGTAGTCAGTAACCGGCTGGAGAGTGGAGAAGGAAGGCCAGGACTGGAAGCCGTATTCAGAGGCAAAACGCGTTCGAGGGAAAGTCCGCCAGTCCCAACAGTCCAGGATGTAGCTGTAGAAATGTGTGTCCCCGTAGTGAGGGTCGTAGGGGTTTGTTGCCACCCATCCTTCCTGTTCAGATTCAGCCCCGTTTGTCGGACTGGAGACAAGGAACGGGCGACTCTGGTCCTCCTAAAGGAGATAAGAGACGTGAGCTTTTAAAGCATTTTCTTTCTACAGGCTTTTAATACCATTTATCAAACAATAAATCATCATTCTTCATATTCCACTTTCAACCATGTAATCTGTAACCATTTAAAACATAAATCCTGACAACTTTTCTTTACAAATGATTTAACTCACCTCTTGAACTATCGCCCTTATGTTGTTCACATACAGCGTCACATAGTCTTTCAGGTATGTGGGCCTCTGGGAATCTGGGATGCCGAACCAGTCTGTCGCCAGAGCAGCTTCGTTTTCATTGTTCCCACTCCAAATAATTATGGAAGGATGAGACTTGAGGCGTTGAACCTGATAACCAAATGAGTACATTTACTGTCAGTACAGGCATGCAATAACAACTCTGGGGAAACTGAAATTGACCTAAAATGCTGCAACTCTTATTATTTTTGTAGACATTTTTTAATTATTCTTACAGTTTTACAGTCAGTGAAGAGACAGTCACAGTGGATGTCATCATGATAGGATGACATAAAAACTGACTCCCATCTAAAAATGTGTTAACATACTGTGACACCCTTCCCACTGTTTGGAGGTTGTCCTGCCAATCTCAGCAGGTAATTGGCTGAATTGGGAGGGTCGTAAGCTGATTGCGCTCACCTGGGGTCATGGGCTATAAAAGCAGGCCCATGTTTTCAGTTTGCTCTCTCCCTTCTAGCAGGTTACATCCATGCTGTGGCATCTTCTTTTGTACTTCTGTTTATTTTAGTCTAATAAATTATACTTGTTTTAATTAAGTACCTTGCGTGGACGCGAGCCAGTTTGTGACAATATTTTGGATAGAAACACTGAGTGTGAGGTACCACTTTTCTTAATCTTTCCACAGATTTCCAGACATGACATCTTCTAAAATAAAATAAAATCACTGCTTACCTGTTGGATGACCTCTTCTCTTACAGTCTGTATGAAGTCGTTCTCAGCGGGATACATGGCACAGGCAAACATGAAGTCCTGCCAAACCTAGTAAAGACACGTACTGTATGACACTTTGAGCATCCATCTGTTCTACAATATGTTCATGAGTCATAGTGGCGTAACACAATCAAAATCATACACAATTATCAGGTAACCTGTCCCACATTTCTTCATTTATGATATTAAGGGGGGAATTTACTTTTCTCTTGATTTATCCCTAATCCAGACAATACAATGCTTTATCCGTCTGTTTAAATATCTGTCACACCTAAGTCTGTACAAACAAGTACTGTACAAGAACACAAGGACTTCCAATAGTACAAAGCCTATAAGCCCATTACACAATACACATAGTAAACATGGATCGACTGCAGGCAGCATTGGCAGAAAACATAGTTCAGAGCTTTCCTTTTTTTTAGGTGACCTATTCTGTTTCAGATGAGCCAAATAGGTTCCACAAATATAAAGAAGTGCAAAAGTTTTGTTTTTTTTAATCAAAATGTATGTTATGTTGAGTGCATATACAGCTCCTCCACCCTCCCCACCCCCATTCAGAGGCAACTTTAACAAATGCAATAACACTGACATTTTGTTTCACTGAAGCAGATGTCCAGTGTATTTGAGTTATGTCATCTGCTATACAGAATAATCAGATAAAATTAGATGTTACAGGCTAAAACATGGGATTTATCAATTAATGAAAAAACCAAATGACACTGAATCAGAAGACCTGTAACCTTTTTAGTTGACTGTTGGCGTTAAGACCACATTTCCCATAAACCCCAGTGCTTCCTGATGCAAAAAGGATGTTGTTTCAGGCCTACCACCCTTCACATGCCTTCGATTTCTTTATATGCTGATGATGGTCTCCTATTTATAACTAATGTCAAAAAGTAAATGTGACTGAATGATTTGAGGGTTTTTTGGCATCAGCACAAAGATTAAGAAATTATACGTCTCATTGAGAGATCTGGCTACATTATGATATTGTTATTTAATTTGTGGTGGTAGAATTATATTGATAACTAAAGGGTTGACAGTCGTTACCATGATTCCCATCTCATCACACATGCTGTAGAAAAGATCCTGTTCATACACTCCTCCTCCCCAGACCCTGAGGGCGTTCATGCTCACATCCACAGCTGACTGCAACAAGTTCCTTAAGCTGCAGTGCAAACAGAAAGCAGGTAGTTTCAGAATTAATGTATTCATAACTTAAACAAACTCTGATTTCTCTTATATTCTGAGAGATATCATAATTAGTGATCAGTATTCCACTCACCAGGCAGGACTCTAGTGCAACAATTTCAAAAGCAGCTTTTCAAACTAAACTCACACAGCAGGGGAGACTTGGTCCTGGAAGGAGTGGGCTGGGATCCAGTTGGAGCCTTTGAGGAAAATTGGTTTCCCATTGATGCGGAAATAAAAGCTTAAGCCTGGAGACCCGACAACTGGCTCCTGGACAAGTTCTACTGTGCGAAAATACACCTGCAGGAGACATTTTCAACAGTGAAACATACAAAAAAACACTGACATCTATGACTGTGGCACATGTGACGACACTCAACAGTGCTAGGCGATTTCAATAAAGAGCAATGGGCATGAAAATTTAAACTCCAAGAGGTCAGCATCTAGAAACATGTTAGTAAACTAAGTTTGGATTCTTAAATGGATAACTTCAATTTATTAAAACAAATCTGCTTCTTTATTGGCTCTTTATACATATGGTGTTTGCTAAGGTGTCTGTGCATTATAATTTAGACTGTATTTATAACGCAGTATGACTTGTACTTTGAGTGCTAAACCGGTCTAGAAATCATCTTGGACAAGACGATCAAAGGTAGACTGTGTTTTCATCCTCGGATGTTTTTAACTTTTTGTGTGTTGTGTCATGTGCAACCTCGTAATTTACCAAACAAATACATCATGTTGGTGGAGAAATGTGCAAAACAACACCAGCATTTTAAATACAGTGGCTGGAACATGAATGATACTCCTCTCTGTTTCACTGTTGCAGCCCCACCTTGTGATCTCTGTTCTTAAGACATTTATAAATGATTTTTAAAATCACTATGGTAAAAACTAATTTTATAAATCATACTTAATCATTACTTTCTATGCATCATGAGTATAATGTAATTTTCTATTGGCTGTCAACTTGGAGATTTGTTGAGCTTTTTATGTCAGCATACTAGGAATGTAAGCTAATTTATGTGCAGTTTCATTGATAAATACATACAGCTAAATAAAATATAATAATAATATGAGGAGGATGTAAGTGTTAACAGGCAGCCAACTCTGACCTTAGATTCTGTATTCAGGATTAAAAATCCATTTTGAAAGCCTCTGACAGTGAGATGGTAAAAGGGTTGGTCACCGTGTCCGTTGGGCCACCACAGCTTCACATGGTTACTCTGGAAGAATAAGAAAAAGATCTCAAAACTTCCTCACAAGCGGTTAGAAACTGATTTTAATATTTTACTAATCAACATAGTTCAGAACTACTGAGGAGAGTCGTTGCTGTTGCAAGTTCACAACACACATATAAACACAATTTAAAAATCTAATTTTCACACAGTTTGGTCAAACTGTTTGACCAGACAGTATCGAATACCGTGTTGACGTGTAAGGTGAAGTTGTGTTTGGTCTTTCCTGGGAGAAACTGTGTCTGGTAGGTCAGCTTTGAGTCCAGCTCGGGTATGGAGAATGTAATTTGGCCATTTGTTGTCTGAACTGCATCAACAAGAAGTTCCACCTGGACTCTCCACTGAGAGAGGCTGAAATCTACACAAACATATTATATACTTTAAATTAAAAGTCTGAAAAAAACATTTCATTATTCCACATACGTATATCAATGAGGAGAGGCTAACAGAAACACCACCCTGTATAATGCAGTACTTTTTTACATTTTATATAATTTCAACACAATTTTGTTTAGCTACTGCTCTTATAGGCAGATAAAAAATTACACTTAACACTTTCTATCAGATGATCAGCTGCTTAAAATTCTGTTCATGTTTAAAAGTATTCAATTTTTAAAAAATACTTTTAACAAACAAATGGCTGGTGATAAAGATGAGATGGGACGTACTGTATAGAGGAACTGTGGAGACCTGGATGAGCTGCAGGGCATCAAACGCCTCTAGGTGAACTCCCTTCCACAGTCCCATCGTTGGGAACGAAGGCCCCCAATCCCAACTGAAAGAGCTTTGTTCCTTCACCAAAACATAGAGATTGAATTTTAGCTGTACAGAATGATATTGTAAGTGCTCTTAAGAGTGAAAGACTTTGTTCTGCATGTTTACTTCATTTATTAAAATGTGTAAACATCAGAAAATAAGGTAGAAAGTGTTAGCTGGGGTGAGATTAAGGTCAGTGCTTAGTGAAGGTATAAGAATAAAAATTCTGCACAATGAAAGAATCTGATTTTCAAGAAGAAACGGTTGTATTAAAATGAAATCATTATTAAAGTGAAAGGCGGAAGTCCAAAAAAATAAGACACATTTTGCCTACAAGATTTTTTCATGCTCTGAAAATGTTAAACTTTAAATTATTAAAATGTAAATTATCTATCAAGATCCATCCATTCAGTATGATGACTTACTGACTGGATTATTCCAACATCCTAACCAGGTGCGGTAACATTTATTTCTCAAACATAAATCTCTTTGACTCTAAATTCACCATAAAGTCACATTTCAAATCAATCCAGTATTACTAATGTCACCAGAAAAGACTGGGATCTGGTGTATAAAAATGTTTCTGTTCTGACACAGACTCTTTTGCTTTAAGAGGAGCGGTAAAACATGGTAGGACACACTTACTTTTCTGATGAAATTGACATGACATTCCCCCTTCTGGACATCTGGAGGACATTCGGGAGGAACTCTGTAGGCCGAGTGAGCTTTCCTTCGCTCCAATGCATAAAGAACTGGAGACAACAAGCTAACTTTCAGCACATTATCCCCGTCCTTCAGCAAGTCTCTAACTGGGAAGTCCTACACACCAAGAACAGATAGTAAACAAATGATGCATTAATGTAGAAGAAGAACAAGTGAACTGCTCATGTTCTAGGGGACACACATATCTCTGAAACATGTTGTCTGTCTTTCCAATAAGGATTCCATTGAGCCAAATCGACGCTACAGTGTCAACACCGTCAAAGACAAGCAGCACCTTCCGTTTGGCCCTGTTAATGCAGAGGAGATGAGTCAGGAAAAGAATACAATGCTATAAAAAAAAGATAGAAATCATTAAACTGACCAGAGCTGGGCAGGCACAGTAAATGTGGTGGTGTAAGTCCAGTTGTCAAAGGCAACCCACCGATAAGAAACATCATTGAACCTGAAATATGGATCCTGAAAGAAAAGTAAAGGATTCAACTGGCAGGAATGCATTCTTGTTTAAATTTTATTTCATTCCTCTTTACGTTAATGGGTGTAAAAACCTCCTGCTCATACACACGCTCACATTTTCAAATAAAAGGGTTATAGCCAGGATTTAGGAAATACCAAAGTCATAAGTTTTAGGTCTGCACCACACCAATAAAAAGCCTCTAATATTTAAACATTATTTTAGTTTTTCCTGTACAGTTTAATATAATAAAATTATAGTGGAAATACTTAATCATTTTTGGCCTAAAAGTAATCCCATTTAAATAGACAGTCAAAAGAACTGGGATAGTGGGATCCCCCTGATAAAACATCCAACAAATGTCTGTTAAATAAAAATAAAAGCCTCCTTTGTACGATCTGTACAAAAGAAGTCTGAAAACCTCATACAAAGATAAATTCCTCATTGTCACCAGACACAAAAGTTCCTTGCAAAAAACAAAAAGTCTTTGATAGATGTTCTCATGTATGTTATATGTGAACATTTCAAGCCAGTGAGGCCAGTTACATGTCAGGGTTTCTTTCTTTTCTCTCTACCTGTATTAGCTTCATATATTAAGACATTATATCACAAGCAAGAGAACAATTAACCAAAAACTAAATGTTGCCTGACAGCAGAGCGGAAAAGTTAAGGACTTTTCCACTCATTACTGAACAAACCAATTTTTAGAAGTATTGAGATATGTTCCTTAAGATATCGATACCACAAAGTTGATATCCTGCATTACAAATCAAAGTCCTACATTCATATTTTAATTGAAGTAGTGCATAAGTTTTGAAAGTATAAAAATTAAAAGTACTCATTAGACAGCAGAACGGCTTATTTAAGATTGTTATTGTTATTATTAGATTATTAGTTCTGATGCGTTAACATGTAAACAGCATTATATATTATAGTATATAGTAGAAGTATACAGTAATATAAAATGTAAATATTCAAGTAAAGTACCTCAAAATAGTACTTAAAAACCAGCATCAGGTCTCTAACTTTGCTCTAACAGGAGGCTGAGATTTACTTTATTGAGTCAAAATACTTACTGCTAATGGTGGAATATGTATAAAGATATTTTACTCGATTAAAAGTACCTATACAACAATGTAAAAAAATACTCCAGGTTTAAGTCTGAATTCAAAATCCTAATTAAGTAGGTACATGAATATTATTTGATCAATATACTTAGTATCAAGTATCAAAAGCAAAAGTACTTGTTCCAAAGTAAAAATGTCCCCTGGCTGTATGTGATATTTTACTATATTTTTAGTAGTTTCAACTACTTTATATACAGTTAGCTAGTTTAGGTAAGTGGCTCCCAACCTAGGAATTGGACCCCTCCAAAGTGTCACCAGATAAATCTGAGGGGTCATGAGATGACTAATGGGAAAGAAAAGAAACACAACACTGATTCACAAATTGGTTTTCAGTTTTTGAACTTTACTCTAATCACAAAGGTTGGATGATTTAACCTTTAGATAATCGAACAGTCATTTGAGGGGAAATGTCCGTTAAGTGGAAGTGCTAACAACACATGGTCACAAACCAAAAGGAAACTACTAGTTCAATCTAAAACAATACATTGTGTTTTATAAACCAATGTTATGCCGTTGTTTTTTATGCAAATCTTAATCTGAAAAGTAGATAACTATAGTTGTAAAAGCAGTAAAGAAGTACAAAGTACAATATTTCCCTATTAAATGTAGTGGAGAAGTATAAACTATTTCATTCAAGCATAGTACAAAGTACTCCAAAATTGTATTTAGTTTCTTACCACCACTGACATAGAGATATGACTGCTGTACCTTCAACATAGTAAAATAAAGGGAATACACATTTCAAACATCATGATGCAGTGATGTTCAGGTAAGTCATTAATTTACCCACCTGTATGTATCCCTGTTGCTGCAGAGCTGAATGAACACATCCAGGCACCTCTGCAGGCAGAGACACTGAACCATTGGAGTTGGAAAGGCTCCATTTGCCGTCCAGACTCAGAGTTTGTTGCTGCCCAGTTACTGAAGAAAAACCGGATAAAACTCCCAAATGCAAACTCAACAAAACACCAGAAACACACATAAGAAAGTTTCCACACGGAGTCATAGTTTGTTGCAGGTAGGTAACGGGAATACTCTTTAAACGCCTACTATCTGTGTTTTGTTGTGTTTACTAAACGAGCACTTCCTTGTTTGTCATGTGACAAACAACGTTGCAGTCAGCTGATCGGGGTTGCTGCACGAGGGACAAGACAAGACAAACGTTTAACTTTTTAGGACATGTTTTTGTTGGGGATTTGTCTCAACTTTAAAACTTTAAAAGAAAATCACACCGAGTAGTGAAAGAAGTATTCTTATAATTTGTTTAAGTAAAAAAACTAATACCTCACGACTACCATAGCTACCTGGTAGCATAATGCATTATAATTAAAATTAGCTGCAACATTAATTATGCTTACACATGAATCTAAACATTAAAAGCTCATGTCACACCCAGTAGTGGAAAAAGTATTCAGATCCTTTATGTAAAAGTGCTAATACAACACTACTACAAGTAAAAGTTTTTTATATTAAGTATTATCACTAAGTATCAAAAATAAAAGCAGACTATTCATTATTTTTTGGCAGTGGTGTTTTGTAACTAATTAGCCTACATTTATTCAAATACTGTACTGAAGTACAATTACTTTGCAGAATCAAATAATCAAATAATTTAATTTAATTACTACAATTACTAATTAATTACTACAATTAATTACTACAAAATATATCAACTAAATAAATAACTTTTATTTTAATGAATTCAACTTTCTGGCAGCATATCAATTAATTAAAATGAGTTTCACCTTTACCAGCTGCAACATTAATGGTGGTTACACATGAATGCATTAGTTTGAACTTTAAGAAAAATCATTACACACACACACACATACACACACAGTAGTGGAAGGAGTATTTATATCCTTTATGTACATAAAAGTATTAATACCAATGAGTATTTATGCTTTTGGTACTTTAAGTATATATAAATGCTTGTACTATTGTACTTTAGTTAAGAATACAAGAATCTTGACTTGCAAAAGGAGTATTTCTGCACTGTGGTATTGCTAGTTTTACTTAAAAGATCTGAATACTTTTTCCACCACTGGTCTTTTGATTAATATTACTGCTGCATTAATCTATGTTGTATTTTACTGCAGTAGATGTTCAAGTTTGCATACACATTATATATATATATATATATATATACACACACACACACAGTATTTTCTACAATTGAACAGACATTTTATAGTCTGTTCTGATAATATTGAACATTTTGGAAAACTTAAAAAGCAGACTAATGTACACCATATTTAATTAACATGGGAAAAAATGTTTTAATGTATCAATTATGTAAATATATAAAATGTATTATCTATATTTAGAATAAAACTTCTGTGATTAAGTAAAAACTATCAGTACCACTTATCATAAAGAACAAAGTTGTGAGCCATCACATTAGAGGTGTTTCATAGTGGTGAAATTATACCTTGATTTCAACTGACTTAATCCAGATGCAGCTTCAGCTCATCTACAGGTCAATTTTTAACTACTCAAATGAGATTCAGTGAGACATGTCATTTTTTGCATGAAGACTGAAACTATACATTTTATTTGTCAAGTCTAGTTATCCATAAGAGCAAATAAAAATATTCAAACTTGCCTTGACATCCAAGGAAATTTTACATTTCTCTAAGTTTAAACAATTCACCAATACATTCAAGGCTTCACTAAATAAGACAGCTGATAAATCTTCCCCTTTGCTTAAAAGGCACAAGAAGTTTATGAAAGGGTGAATACAGGCATTTAAACTCTACACGATTTTGTTGTGACTTAGACATTTAAAAAACACACAAATCAGCCTTAAACTGCCAACAATGGATCTTGTGTATTCAACAAAATGTTGACACGTTCACATTAAATGAAAAACAAAAAAGCACCACCCTGATTTGTTTTATGGTTTAAGTAACTTTATTGAAGGGAAAAGTAAAAAGAAACAGAGCCACAAGTTGATTATCAACCATTAGCTTTGTATCAATATTTTAGGGCTACAAGAAGACAGTGTTTGAGTGGGCATAAAACTAACAGCTCATCTACTGGCTTCTAAATAACAAAAAAAAGAAAAAGAAAAAAAAAAAAAAGTAGAAAGCCTTTGAGGGGATCAATTTTTTTTTTTTCCTCCAACTTCCAGCCTTACAAGCCACTTAATTTGTAGAAACATACCAGATATAATAGCCTACCTTTATTAACATGCATAAAATACAACATTGAAGTTCTTATATTTTGTTTCCTTAACGTTGATATATACTGCTGTGCTTCTCTGTACACACACTTTGATAGTGGAATAAGATACAAGTCTTTCCTCAGGTAATAGATTACTATACTAATGATCAGAAGACATCACACCAGTCCAGGAGATACAGGAGCCACTAACCAGTTTCCCAAATCTTTCAGATAAACCCCCCCTCCCCAAATTTTAAACTTTAAAAATCCGAATTCAGATGTTTGGCAAAAGACAGGCTCCTCTACAAGTGCTCTGAAAAATCCAGTTAATTAATCAACCACACAGGATCCATCCAGTTGGACCAACTGGATCATCATGGGGTTGATAAAGTGTTCAGTGTCAGGACACCAGTCGCATCAGATTCTACTAAGTGTGTGTAGAGTAACTTCACCAATTTTGGGTAAAAAAAACTCTTAACTGGTGCATGCTCAAGCAGTGGGTTTTTTTTGTTGTTTTTTTTTTTAACTCCAAACAAAATGGGAGTAGAAACTTCACAGAAACTGGCACATGTCCTAGAGCGAAAACACTATCTTCTTATGAGCGCGCAGGTGGAAAAAGGAGGGGGGTAAAAATGCTATGATTAACCAAAAAAAACACAAAAGAAAAGTGAAGGAAAAAAAAAAGAATCCCGGATTTTTTTTTTTAACCAGCTATGACATTTTCCACCAGTTTTCCCAAACGATGCCATCACATTGCGTATTTGTTTGTCCATTCTTTCGCCGTTTTGGTGTATCTGCAAAGAGAGAGAAAATAACTTTAGCACTTTAGTTTGATCACTGATCAAACAAGTCACATTTTTGGCATAAAAAAGTCAAGATAACTTATATTTTACAACAATAAGCTGCACTTTTATTTAGGATTTAAGTACATGCACTTCAGCAGATTGCAAGCAAAGTTAGTATCTTAACAAAACAAGTCAGTATATGCACAAATATACTTTGTACAAACTAAACTTCTTAACGTGAAAAAAGTATTTTTGACATGTCATCTTCACATGCCAACATGACAAGTGAGGCAACTTTTTCCCCCTTTTAAAAAAAAAGAACAAAACAGTTTCATGCTGGAGTTAGTGGCTGTGTTTACATGCACAGAAAATTCTGCTTCTAAAGTGATTTAAATTTGGGTCAGCCGACGGCCGCTATCTCAGTTACAATAAACAATAATTATGAAAATAATTAGAAAAATGTTTAAATGTTTTTGCATTTCAATAGCAAATACTATATTGATTTGACTCTTGATTAATGTTAAATACCAAACATATCAAAATATGCATTTTCAATTAATAGGGTTGGGTAGGGCGGCAAAGATTAGTTGATTAATTAATTGGCTGATCAACAAAGTTAACCTGTAGTTATTTTGATAATCATTTAATCAACTTTTAAGCAAATCTGCCGAGGATTTCCTCCAATTTGCTGGTTTTCTCAGTTGTACGTTAATATAAACTGATTTTTGGACAGTTGAGGAAAAAAAAAACAAAAAAAAAAAAAAACAACCAAAACACATTTAACATTCGACAAGGCCTCTGGAAACATGTGATGGGCATTTCTCACTGACCAAATGATTAATCAAGAAAATGGCCTGCAGGTCAATTGTTAATAAAAATACTCAATAGTTGCAACCCTAATGACGAGTATGATGTCAGTCAATTATTATAAGCATTGGAAACGCACTAAGATTTCCAGATTTGAGGGTTTGGCTAAATGTTAGCGATAGCATCATTTAGGCACCAAATTAATGCCAAAAAACAAGGAGTATTTTCTGTCCCCCCCCATACATGTTTAGACCGATTTATTTATAGTAAGCCACTGGTGTCCGTTTACTGTGTTGTAACTCATTGGAGACAAAAATGGCACAGTAAATGATTTGTTGACCTTTCTTTCTTTTTCTTTTTTTTTTTTTTAAACGTTGCATCAATGCACTTTGATGCAGCTGCCTGCACAGGATGTTGGAAACACGACATTCGGTGTGTCAACACCTGCATATTTATAATCTGCTAATAGCAATCTTTTCATACAAGAAGCCTCACTTGTATTATCCTTATTGTTTGTCTGCTAGGCTTCAGTTTCAGACATCATAGCTCATGAAAGTGGTTCTTTCTGGCAGCCAAATGTTGGTGTGTCCCTCAAATGCATCACTGAAAACTTTTTTCCCCCCAGAATGGTTCCTGCTGACAGCTGCTTTAACATGCAACAATAAAAAAAAGTGAATAAAGGCAACCCATTTAAAATTCATCACCAATCTCAAAGTGATTCAACAAGTGGATTTTTTTGAATCATACTGAAGGGAATGAAATATAAAAACATATGGTATGCGTTTGAAAGTTGTCAGCCATAATGTAAAAATGTTATGTGGTCTCAGATGTTGGGCGTGAAAAGACCTTAATCTCTGTAGCTGCCGTATCTGATAGCTTACTTGTATTTTTCATGCAACAGAAGACTTTCTAACCCACAACTGTGGGTTGGCAGAAATTAGTCAACTTATTTACTGCAACAGACTCCATCTGCAGCTGAGTATGGCCAATATGGCACTCTGTTAAGTACAGACAGCCAGAGATTAGTTTAACGCTCAAATCCCACACTGCAGTCATATACTTTTATAGCAGAGAGCCAAGCTTCTGGTTAAGCCAGTGAGACCAGAGCATCGCAACCAACCAATCCCACAGCACTAGCCAAGATGCAGCACTGCCTCTTGGCCTTACCCTAAAGCATTGCATACTTTGTTGTCCACTCCTGAGCTAGTTTATTGTACCTGACAGAGTGAAACTAGGTTACATACTAAACTCAGGTGATACTTGTACAGGTGAATCATTTCAATTAATTATGCTTTTGAAGGTCGGAAAAGGGCCTATTGTGGATAATATCAATACAAAGATGTAGTACAGGGCGGTTCTTCCTTTGGCAGAAAGAAGGCATTTCATATGCCTAGAGGATAGTTTCGCATGTACGGATTATATACACTTACTTCTGACTATCTGTTTTGTAGATTCGTGCGATCTCTGGCACTAGTGGGTCATCGGGGTTTGGGTCACATAGGAGTGAGCAAATGGAGAGAAGAACTGCAAGAAAAAGATGGAGTAAACCTATTGTTCTAAACATTATTCCAATGAGCTTTTTCACCTTTCTACACTTTAACCTTATTCTGGATTAGATTCAATGCTCAAGTTATATTGTAATACCTCAAATAAAGGTGTCTATGAATAACTAATCCCAAACTGTGCACGTTGTTAAATGTAAGACATTTGACAATAGAACACCAATTATCTAATAGATTTAAATCCAGTTACACTACCATTTGAAGCGTCCAAAATAAATCCTTTTATATTTAATAATATACCTGCCAAAACCACACATTTAATGTTCTCATCTTGATCACTTCAGATTATTATGAGCATAGAATAAGGAAGTTTGTTTATATATAAATTTGAAACTAAAATTTCAGTAAAACTAAATTTAAAACTACAGGAGAGTACTAGTCACTAGTCTGTATCCTCCTTGATTAGTCTAGTAAGAACCTATCAGTATTTGGTAGTTTGTGGGTTCTCGTTACCACATACTCATGCTTTACTTTCACAATAGTCCATACCTTTAGAAATAGTAAGTGCAGGAGACCACTGTGATCTGAGAATATCCAGACAGATACTGCCATTACTGTTAATATTTGGGTGGTAAATTCTTGTTGTAAATGCAACCTGACAAAAAAAAGACAGACAAAAACAACAACAGTGAAGACAAGTAAAACAAGGTTGAGTCACACACCATGTCAATGTTACGCAATTCAAGTTCCTTGACACCAGGCAGTGACGTTTGATGCTTATGACTATCAACTTCTGGAATGACAGGTATTACTTCATGAGTGCTCAAAGATAAAATGTGTTCATGATGCCAAACTGGTGGATTTGGTTTGCATTTACAAGAAATGTTCTGTTGCGTCTCTAGAACTTTAACAAAACCATCTATAAAATTTTTCCACATAAACAATGTTTGAGTTACTGACACTGAATGTATTGTCCATTATTTTAAAATGTCGCAAACAAGACTTGTCCCTGCTGCAAGACCAATACTGAAGGTCGGTGACTACTTAATGAAAACATCTTAAGTTACCCCCAACGTATCAAAGTAAAAAGAAAAACCTTTTTTGAGGTATGATTCAGCTTACCTTGGGTGGTTTGAATGGGTAGTCTGTTGGAAAATGAATTGTCAAGAAGAAAACACCTCCCTGATATGGACTGTCGTTCTGAAAGCAGGAATGACATTTACATATTTCAGAAAAGAGTGACCTACAACCTTCTGTCCACAGCTTCCCATTATCAAGTCAAATTTCAACCTTTATCTCATGAATGCATTTAAAGCAGCCAGTAACACAACCTCAGTGACAAATTTCAACATCGTGCTGCTTTAAAGTACAAAGAGAGCAACAATTATGTCATAAAGTAACTACTTACAGGTCCCATGATTGTGGCTTGCCAGTGAAACACTGCACAGAAAATAAGGTAAAAGTTAGGAAACAGAAAGCTCACAGGTACATGATCTGGCAGGTACTAGACTTCTAAATGGTCTTTGCTGTTTTGAAGAAACACAAATCTTTTTATAGATCATTTCATACTCCATATTGTTTTGAAGCCATGGACCTACATCCATCTCTGCTTTTGGAGTTAATTTAAACAAGCAATGGAATTTCTAAAATTTGGTTTTCACCCTTATCTTCAAAATAAAGCATATTCCATTTTAGTTTTGTATTTAAAATTATGTTCATTTGCTGTAGGGCTGAACAGTTTATAAAAAAAAAATAAAACAAACACATATCCAATTGCAATTATTTCGACCGACATTGCAATAACGATTTGCAAAGTTAGAGGGAATGATCATCTTACATTATTCTCCTTTTCATTGAAAATCATATTTAAATGATTATGGTGTGACTTTTTCGCCAAGTATGTAGAATAAGATGTACAGGCCAATTAATTGTTCAGCCCTAGTTTCTTAGCTTCTCAAATGTAAGATTTAATGTTTTTCACACATAATAAGCTCAAATATTTGGGTTTTGGACTGTTGGTCAGACAAAAAAAAAAAAACGACGACATCTGAAGATGTAATCTTTGTCTATGGGAAATAAATGTTTTTTCACTATTTTCTGCCAGTTTAGAGACAAAATTATTTGTTGGTCCTTGGACACTTACTGTCATCACCCACTGGGCCAGCTGAGCACTGTGCTGGAGGGTCACGAGCCAGGTCGTTAAGCTCCTGTAATGAAAAGAGGTTTAGAATAACCAGTTAGACCACAGTAATCTTCAGAGACAAAACTAAGGGTTAGACGTGTTTTGAAATCAATGTGCCAGACTGAGTAAAGTTTCAGCAGTTATAACATCCTGGGTATAAATGCCAACATGGGGACCAGGGAAGAGAGATGCTACATAAGAGGATGTATGCTTCATTTATTTCACAACATACTCCAACCTATGGAGGTTTTTTTATTTTATTTTTAAGTCTACTGACAACTCCAAGTTCGACTCCACCAGCTCAGGGGGCCACCTTGTTATCGACTCTACACTTAACAGCAAGATGAGACCGCAGCACACACACAAGCCCCTAATGTTATTTTTAGGTCTACAGCTACTTTAGAACTAGGTGGAGACCACCGCCCCACCCCGGCCTTCAGACACACACCATTTCACAAGTTGGTTTAATGCCTTTTCAAGGAAATCCATAAAGTGCAACAGCAGAGTAAAGAAATTAAGCCACGGTGTGAACGCTTACTGTTAGTCTACACTTAACCATTGCCAGTTTCCTATATTTAATTGCCAAAACTCCACCCTGTGATGTGTACAAGCAGAGAACAAATACGTTGACATACCAAGGAAACGTATCATGAACACATCATGAGCTCAGCTTGTTAACACAGATTCAGTGTGACATGAATCATGGGTTCTGGTAACGCCGATATTGCGACACGTTTAAACTGTTTGCTAGTCACCAAGACATCAATGTGAGGCCCCAGCAAAGGCGTTAATTTACTATAAGAAGACAGCATTCAAACTAATGAGAGTGTGAATGTTAAAGTGTTGGGCAATTCATGCGGCCTCTTTGCCTTCAATCCACTTCGACGCACACACGGAACCTGTAACGTTAATTGTAACTGCTAATGTTAACCAGCTAGCTAAGCGTGTCCTTTTGAGTGCTAGCCGGTGCCAATAGTGAAAAACCACCGTTAGTGTACTTAAACCTAAACACACCAAAAATGCTTGTACACACGCAAACTTAATACTTCCGCGAACATGTTTCACCGCCATGTTTTTCTTATAGGACACAGTACCCAGAACAGCGCTACATTGTGGGGAGGCTAGCGCAGCTAAGCTAATTGACGGTTGTCTTACCTTGTTGATCCTTTTCAGAGCCATCCTCTCTCGATGTTGTTCTTTTTAATTTGAAGGCTTTCCGATCCAAGCAGTGAGGGGCAACCGTGATATGCCAGGATGATTCGCTATATGTTCTAAACGATTTGACGCTGGGTCAACTCGACGGCCTTTCTTCTCGAGCTAGCGTAGTTAGCTGGCTGGCGAGCTAAAACTACGTATGCGCAGAGTTGCTAACAAAGCTAAGTTAGCCCTCGATCGTATCCAGCTTAAACGGACGTTACTACTCTCCCTCGATAAACCCTCACTTTCCGGCGTAGTTTCAACGTCTTATATTTTATTATGTGTATCCCCAGTTATGGCTGAATAAGTGCGTGCGCCAGGTGAAGTAACCCGGTCCACAAAGACGCTCCTCTTCTTTCGGTTTCGGTCGACGCCGTTAGCCAACTAGCGGGTGTCTACCAGCGGCTACACGTATTTGAAGCTTTATGATGAGAAGGCGGTCCGGTCGGCTGCTGAGTGACGGGCCGGATGTGGCGGCAGATTGGCTACAAGCCAGGACGTGTCAGCGTTTAATTATGAAGGTCCCTAAATTAGATAGGGATGTTTGTTTGTTTTTTCATTTAAAAATGAACATTTAGCCATGTAGTCATAACTTCAAAACTATAGCTGTACCATGACTTATTAACTTAAAAAAATATAGATTATTTTTGTCAAATTTTTCTTTTTAATAAAGGTTATAGTTGGGGATGGATTGAAAAATAGATTACAATTTTTGTTGATTACTTGAAAGCTCTTTGTGGCCTCTCTCCTGGTTATACCTCTGACCCTTTGGTCCCATATGCACCAGCAGGTACCTTGAGATCCTGGTGCAGAGGTCTTTTGTCTGTTCCACAGACTGTCTATGAAGATTCTCAGTCATCCAGGTCATAGTTATCCAACAAGGGTTAAAATGAAGGGCAAGTGGACTTGGTTGAAGCTACTGGAAGACGTTTCGTCCCTTATCCAAAGGACTTATTCAGTTCTGACTGACTGGCAGGGAAACTCAGCTATTTAACCTCAGTTTGGTCGTTGGCCCGGGTCATCGATACCGCTGGTTCGTTAGTGTTCCTTGTTGCTGTGACGACAGTCGTTACAGGTTAAGACTACCTGTGGCCAAGACTGAACGACCATCGTTGGTATCTTCACCTGAGGCCAATAGGTTACGTTTGTTGAGTTTCCTGGGAAGTGATGAAAGGACAGCATTGTAAGTGGTGGATAAGTGGTGGCGTAGACCCCCTCCCTCCTCCTCAGGGTTGAGAAGCTGTCATTGAACAGGGGAGGGGGTAGCTTCAACCAAGTCCAGTTGCCCTTCATTTTAACCCTCGTTGGTTCCACAGACTGTATAAAAGGGTCTGTGCCAGAGTCTGGACTGAAAACTAAAGGGGACAGTTTACTGTCAGGGCCCCAAGGCCCTGGAACAGCCTGCCCCAGGAAATCAGGTCAGCTGAGTCAGTGAACTCTTTTAAGTCCCTTCTTAAAACATACCTTTAAAGGGAGCCTTTCCTGATTTTAGTTGATTTTATGTATTCTTCTTTAACCTGCCTTTTAATCTCTTATGTGTCTTGCTTGTACTGTGTATCTTATCTCTTTTAAATGTATCTTATTGTCTTTGCTCTTGTGAAAACACTTTGTAACATGGTTTTGAAAAGTGCTCTATAAATAAAGATATATATATTTTTATTATATTAGTTATATCAAATTGTATTCCCATTTTTCTTTTTAATAAAGCTTATAGTTGGTTGGGATGGTTTCTTCTCTCTGTGATGAAGCTTATAAAAATAGGGCAAGGGTATTTTTTATAATTTCTCATACATTTTTTAATTATTTATTATCTTGTTGTTTCAGCATCATGTATTTTATTCTACTTTGTTGTAGGGCCGGGCAATAATGATGATACTTATCCCGATTTAATTTTCCTCAATAACAATATAATAATTGATTTAATTCATTTGAATCACGAACAATTTTGCACTTTCTTTTAAGATATTTATATGGTTGAGGTAAAGGGACTGAAACTTAATTTTACTCATGCATATTTGTTGAAAAAAGATTTCATTATCTCACATTTGTTAAGTGATCCACTGTTGGCATCAAGTGTTTGTTATGTACTGACCATAAGGAATAGTTTAAAACCACAATGGTTTCTTCAACTTTTTCTTTCAAGCAAAAATCAGCCTTTAAACATTTACCATGATTATCGATATCGAATTACACATTACACATGCACATTTATAGCATTTTTGGCCATATAGCCCAGTCCTACTTTGTTGTTTTGTATATGTCTCTGTATTTTATTTTGTAAAGTGTACTGGGACAATGTCGTTGATGATTTTACACTTTAAATAAACCTGACGTGACTTGACTTGACATTAAAACCATTTCATTAAATCACAACAAGGCTGATTTACCAGTTGGTAAAAACACCATGCCCCCTCTATCCCTCCCCCAATTTGGTTAGTGGACATAGGCCTTTTTTCACAGCATTACCTTTAACATGTAAAAGCAGCACAAGCACAAATGTAATTAATTAACTTTAATGATGTCTGCATCCCATTTAAGCATTATTTTCTGAATTAATTGATTACTTGTCTGGTCTATAAAATATCAGAAATTGGCAGAAAATGTTGATCAGTGTTTCCCAAAGCCCAAGAGGAAATCTTGAAATGTCTTGTTTTATCCATAAACCAAAGATATTCGGTTCATTTTCATAGAGAAATAAATAAACCAGAAAATATTCAGATTTATAAAGCTAGAATGAGAAAAGTGTAACTTTTTTCCCTTAAAAAAATTACTCAAAACGATGAATCGATTTAAAAAAAAGTTGGCGATTAATTTAATAGATGACGACCAATCGAATAATTAACTAACAGGGACAACAAAAGGCAACAGAGCCATCATCAAGTTAGTTAGAGCTGCAACGATTAGTGAATTAATAATTAATATCTCAAGCACGATTGCCAAATATTTGCTGATTCTAGCTTCTAAAACGTGGAGATGTTCTGCAATTTCTGTGTCTAGTATCATTGTAAACTGAATATCTTTGGGTTTCCTTGTGCTGAAAAAGCAATTAATTCATTTTAAAAACATGTTACCGTTGTCTCCAGGAAATTGTGAGGGGCATTTTTCTAGTCTATGATATGATACTATCAAAACAATTGTGCACCTGTCATGATTTTATTAATATAGAAATAATGTTCACAGCAGTATTTAATACTGGGAGACAGAGAACCTTTGCAGTACAAAAGGCTGATTCATTATTAACAAAGGCTGATTGCTGAAGCTTTTCCTTTTGCCACATTGCTTTCACAAAAATGCAATGGATGAGAACTAAAAGGACATCGGAAAAAAATACATATAAATAAAAATAAATGAAATCCAATTTAATTTCTCTAACATCTTTACTTGTAACCTGCTAGAATTTGGTAAATATTGATGTAAGATACTTGCTTTTCATTTCTATGAATTAGATTTCTTCAAACAACTTCTTTACAGTTGTACAATAAGTGTAATATTTTAACCCAACACAATTTAGTCTCTATATTCAATCTATATGCATGTTATTTGCTCAACTGAAGCACATTCAGTACACTGTGTGGTAAAACAAACAATTTCCTCCCTATTGGTTCACAGAGAGAAGGCAAATGTGTTTCATTCCCTATTATTGAGAATCGCCCCTTTTCACACTTCAAGGCACTGATGCAGGGCAGAGAAGGTGGCATCTGAGGAGGGCAGCTAGGGGGTCTGTGGGACAGTTTCAGCCTCTCTGAGTCTGTCCAGGTCCATGTCTGAATATTTGCCGTTACTGTTTTTACTTTGAGGATCGTCAATGCAGTCTAAGAGTTCTCAGTTACATGATTTGACATAGTTTGGTTGTCATCAAAGCTCGTAGCAGATGCCACAAGAATTTTATCAGCATTGTTTAATGATCCTGGTGAATCAAGGCTGTTACATGATTTAGATGTCCCATCACAGCTGTCATCACCGTTTTGTGGCGGTCTAGGACAGGAAGTAACTTCAACTTCTGCTCCTTTAGAGTCAGATTGGCATTCCACCATGTTCTCATTTATAGCATTAGGAGTCAATGGCAGCGGGGAGTCCTTGTCACTCTCCTCACCTTGGCTGTGCATGTTAGGAGGAGGAAAAGTTTTACTCAGCAGCACATGGGAACTAGAAATGCCCCCCGAAGAGCAGCTTGACACTGGACTGACAAATCCAACAAAGTCTCCATTGGAGCTGAAACGAAGACCTTGGACAGCTTCCCTGTAAGGTTCAGCTGGTTGCTCTTTAACTTCTGTCCCACAATGTCCATCCTCAAAGCTTTCCGTCTGCTCCTGCTGCTCGGTGGGATCAGGAGTTACAGCATTGCTCTGTGTCTCCTGGGACGTGCCGTTGTCCTGGTTCTGATCTCCGTCTTGTGCAGCCGGATCTGTCCCCGTGTCTCTTTGAGTTGGAGCTGCCGGAGCGTCGCCTGAAGCCAGGTTCTCACCTGGCGGGGTGGGTCGGACCGTTTGGTGGCACATGGGGCAGGTCTCCTGAACATAGAGCCACTTTCTGAGGCAATTGCCGTGGAAGAAATGTCCACAGTATGTGATCACCGCAGAGCTCATTTCCTGTGGAGGAGAGACATATTTGACTTGACAAAATACCTCTACAGCGATATTTGGCTTAATGTAGTAGTATAAGAAGTAGCAACATATCTTTAATACTGTTAGACATTACAATGTGTGTGTGTGTGTGTGTGTCTGTATTTCACCACACAACAATACTATATTACTACTGTTATTATTGTGCTTTTATATTAAATCCCATATCATTTTATTATTTTCAATTTCCATTACAGTGTTCATCGTATACTTCATAGTACTGTATAATTTATTTAGATTATATAGACTGCACATATATGGTATATAACAAACTTTATTATATTATGTATATTGTACTCATACCTATTCACACATCATGGCTGCTAGAGTTGTACTACTGGACTTCTTTTGCACAAATATTTTCACAATTCACTTAAATGTATTGTAATATTTTAAATGTCACCTTTTTTTCTTAATGTCTGATTTTATTTTCACATTTTTATTTTATTTCACTGAAAGAGTTTTCTTGTCTCTGTGTCTCTATCCTGCTGTAACATGTTAATTTCCCCAATAGGGTCAAGGAACTTTAAAAGCTCTCATAACAGAAAATGGCAGGGCTACTTACATCATTGCTGCAACTGTTCTCTGTAATATTATCAAGATTTTCTGTTGCTGCTTCCTTGACAACAAACTACACATCATTGTCAAATACCGGGAAAAACATATGAACCGGTTTTTAATAAAAAACAATCATGCCCTTACAGCGTAAAAAGAGGCGGTGCTAAACTGGAAAAACCGGAAAAATATGCCTTAAAAGTACAGACAATGTTGAGTATTATATATTGTATATACAGAGCAGCGTATGTTACAGTCTCCTATCTACATGCAGAGTTGGGCAATACTGTCAAAAATCACAACATGTATAACTCTATAAACTAATGTTGATATTGTGATGATATTTCAGTCATTGATATATTTTTGGATATGGATTAACATATATTGACAACATTTATTAGTAGTGATAGTTAATCTCATATTGATCAATATTATACTGATATATGTATACGTATATGATATGGAGGTGAACTGTGGGCCCATTTAGTCAAATCTCAAACAACAAAAACAGGAAGCAGTGACTGTCTTCTTGGAACGAACTCACACTAGTCTAAGTCTTACATCACAGGTGAAAAAACATCTGACATGTGGCCATGTCAATCATGCCTTTCTCCTTCACACATTTGGAAAACAGCAGAAAGCTAGACAGAAATTACACAGAATGCTCCAATATGGGCTGTAGGAGTAAATGACAATGAAAACGTCAATGAAAAATATTAAAGTTTGCTAAGACAAAGTCAGCACATAGAGGTTTAATTTCGATAAAATCAATAACTTTGTAAGTAACGGAGTAAGAAAAAGTTGTAAGAACAATTAGATGACTCAAACTGTGAAGAAACGTTTTTCAAGTATTAACTGAGCTGACAAATAAAAGAAAACACGGATGATATAATTATGACACCACAACAGGTCTGAAGCTAAGCCCATAAGCAATAAGTTAACATCCTGAACCCCAAAACCTCTCCACTTGTGTACAGCCTTCAGCTGTCATGTCCAAATTAGGGTTAAGATGGGACTTTGGATTTTACAGTATGTGTGCAGTTTGCTCACAGCCTTACATATACCCCACAAGCACTCCAATGACCTGTCCATGACAGTGTGACTAACCTGGAAGCAGATGGAGCAGACGTCGTTGTATTGCTGCAGCTGTTGAGCTGTGGCTCTGGGAAGGGAGTTGATCTTCTTAGCTGCTTCCTGTCTGAGCAGGAAGCTCCTCCAGCCAGACTGAGCTCTGAGCCACACGTTGAAGTAAGAGTGGATGATGATGACGGAGGCGCCCATCCAGCTCCACTCCCCAAACAGTGACTCCCAGGTACCATACGTCACCACGCAGAGCGCCACCACAAACTCCAGCACCCTGCTGACAGCGTTCACCCAGTAGATCACTTCGTCTAGGCTCTCAATCGGGTAACTGCGAAACAGCTCCACCATGAAGAGGGAGTAGATCAGCATGGTGCCTGTAACCTGGACACACAGTACCCATCTTCATTTAGAATATTACAAGCACTCTACCTTATAGAGGATATGATGTGACATGCAATGTTTAAATGATTTATTTTTTACTTTACAGGTTCTATATCTAGATTTTTTAAGCGATTATAACATCTTTCATAATATTCTAATAGCATATTGTTTTTGTTTGTGAGGGGTTCACTGTGTCTGCCAGTTTTTTATGATACAACCAAAGCCAATATTTTTCATATTCTACGCACAGAAGCTATCACAAATTAAAAATAGAGCATAACCATAATAGTGTTAGTACCATGGTTATTCACCAAGCTGCACGTGTCCAAATGAAGAGTATAGGGTATGCAGGGTGTAAATAAAAAGAGATTAAATACTACATTATTAACTGAATGGAATTTTAAAAAAAGTATTTTAAGTGTGTCGATCGAACTGCTCACATTCAAGCTGAGCAGACGGCAAGAACATTGTCAAGAGAAGGTAATGAAATATGTCTCTCAAATGGGACCCATTACTCAGTTTATAATCAAGTGCTCCTTTACTTATAAACATTGTTGCACATGAAAGTTAAGGCTGATTAATTAATAAAAATGTCATCAATTCAAAACATTAATCCTGTGAATAATATAATGTTTTCAATCTGTTTATTAGTTATTTTACTTAATTTAGTCATAAAAGTTTAAATTTAATGTAATTTTATTCAGAGTTCAGTTTCATTACTTGAACTCTTCAAACACATGCTACAAAGAGTAATCAAGCTTCCTATCTCCAACATTTCACAAGATAGACATATAAAGTAAGTCACCCTTCCTACCTGAAGGGAGGTCAGCATGCAGCTAGACACCAGTATGAGGAGCCAGAAGTCCATGTGGAAGAACTGGGAGATTTTATAAGCCATAAACACAGGGAAAACCAGCAGAAGCAGACACATGCTGAGGCCACGAAAGTGTTTCCACAGACTCCTAAGAAACGCAGAAGAAACAGAAGTGAAGGGAACAATCCAAAATCCTCAGAGAACCTTTAAAAGCTTTTGCACTTAAGAATTTAACTTTTTAAACTCACCAAGCTTCACTTGCATCTCACCAAAATAAAATAAATTCACGGTTGTTGCTTTTACCTGTTGCGTGATGCCCCCAGAGCCAAAATAACTGGATCTGTTATTTCAATCATGGACTGCAGGGTTGAAGTCACCACGATGAAGAGGATGATGCTGAGGAGGAAGGTGCGCTGCAGCGCCTGCATATCTAACAGTCCCGTCTGAAGAGCCAGCAGGAGCAGCGTGACGCCCTCTGTCACACCTCTGAGGACCAGGGGGGTAAAGAATTGAGCAGAAGTCATTTTGACATCAGACACCACTAAAAACAAAACTCTCTTCATTTGAATAAATGAACAAAAAAAAAAAAAAGGCAACAAAAAAAGATCCAGCTAACACAGCATTTTGGAAATAGTATTTTACATTGGGAAAAAAAAAAGAGGACGCATAGAAGAATATAGCCCCTTAAGAATTATGTTTAATACACATGGTTTTTTTTTTAACAGCCATGATATTTCAAACCAGCGTGTGCTCATACTTTTTTAAACATTTGCTACTCAATTAAGTTTGATCTAATCTCTTATGATATCATAAATAATAAATTGACAGATAATCATCAACTATTTTGACAACATTAATCAATCTAATCAATAAAATAATCATAAATGATGAAAAATAATATATAGTTGTCTTCCTAATGATTACAATGACAGTAATGCTGCCAGTAAGAGTGTTTGTGAAGTGCATAAACGGAGGGAACTTTCCAAGTAACCTATCCCAGTTTCAAGTAATTTGTCCTTGGAAATCACCTGCAATGCTTCCACTGTGTGACTTGGGCGCCCCACAGTGGTAACTAACGTCATCAGAAAGACGACGTAATCATATAAATTTTATTATAACAGTGTTTAAAATGATAATATCACTGTTTGAATCTATGAAAGCGTTATAGTTATGAACATATAGAGAATTATAACCTGAATCTGCAGCTCCTCTCAGCTTTACAGAGCTTTATAGGGAGTTTCAGCTCTTTTTTTATCTGTCCTGTTCCGGTTCACTCTCATAGTGTTGTTTTCAGTGGCAGCAGGAAGTTGTTCACAGTGAAAAAGCTCTAAAAACCAACCCATTGTACAAACTACCTGCTCAGCACTAAACAGCAGACAGACACAGTTAGCAACTAGCTAGTGAACATAGTGGAGACCAAAAACAAAGCTTTAAAAAGAGAGTATTGGATTTACATTAAATCAGGTGTACATAAAAACAAGGGAAGATAATGTTTCTCTGGATTGAGTTGATTGGTGACAAGAACTCACCTGTGCATGACGTTCTCATTCTGAACAGCTACATAACCTCCAAGGTAGAACTTGCACAAGTTGAGCAGTCCAAGAGCGAGATAGGACACCACGAAGGTCAAACCCAGGAGAGAGTATGGGGTGGCACAACATTCAGACACACTGTAATATATTAATTAAAAAACACCAAATGATAAATATAATACTATGTGTTTATAACATCAGGTACAAACATACACAGATAAATAATAATCCATGTCACATCACACCTTGTGAGCAGGAAGAACATGATTCCCTGATGGCCTGCTGAGGCGTTGCCATACATCGTGTCTGAGCACAGCTGGACGACGAACAGAACTAACCAAAAGACACTGAAGAGCACTGGGACGGCAAACTGGTTCCACAGAGAGACTCCCACAGCCAGAAGTCTGTACAGCTCGATCACCTTAGGGACAGGAAACCAGTGATGTGAAGGGAAAAGAAATAACAGGACACAGTGCACATAAAAAAACGATTACTAATAACAAAAACTAAGAAGTAGGGAAGTGTGAGCACACAGCGTATTTTGAAATTATGGGTCACGTTCCATTACAAATATAATGTAATATAATAAGATTTCTTGTCAAATAGTGACAAAAATTCATTAGTAGTGAATAGAGTGATACATTAGCATAAAATCATTGAAAACTAACTTTAATTACAATTGAAAAGTCACAAAATCAAAGATGAATTGAGTTTTGATTCATTTATTATTGAACGCACCTGCATATTTTTCTAAAACTGTAGTAAGAAGAAGACTAAGATTTCTATAGAAGTAAAGGGTACTGTTAAAATGTAAAAATGTATGAACAAACCTAAAGAGTAACACAACACAAAATCAGTCAAAATACCTTCACTTTGTCGACTGAGGTAGTTTTATTCAACTCTGAAACTCTTAAATACAAGAAAAAATACTGCTTGTATAAAATCTAAATCATGCAATCTTCATTTTTAGGACATCATAACCTCTTCAGACAAACAGGATGCATTGTGAACATGTTTAAATGTAAGAAAAAAAGGATTTCAGTATGAGTACCTCCAGCTGAAGCAGCTCTGAATAGGCAGCCTTTGCGAGGCGATATGGCAGAAAGAGATGTGAGAGGAGGAACACGGTGATTCCTGCTCCTGTCAGTCCCATGGAGAAAGTGTTGACAG
Source organism: Micropterus salmoides (assembly GCF_014851395.1). Taxonomy (NCBI): domain Eukaryota; kingdom Metazoa; phylum Chordata; class Actinopteri; order Centrarchiformes; family Centrarchidae; genus Micropterus; species Micropterus salmoides. The sequence goes on from NW_024041039.1 coordinate 7,792,291, forward strand.
TCAACAGCGTGGCATGAGGAGCAGCGCAGAGTCTGGCCAGCAGAGGGAGCATGTGAGCAGAGAACAACCACACCTTTTTGGTCTTCATCAGGAAGGCACACAGTGTGCTGAGAATAATCTGACCTGAACAGAAAATAACATTATGAAAGATTAAAGCTTAGGCTACTCAGTTACTACATACTGAGATCACAATCCTCATTGTATTTATGAGAGCTGAAGACCAATATGTTCTATGTGTAGCCTATGAATACATGTAGCCTATATAAATAACTGTATATATTGTTTTATTTTATTTACATGTTTCCATATTTGAACATACATTTAATCATCTGTTAAGTTCTTTGTGTGTAGCAGGACGGGAGTACAAACTTTCTTTCCGTTAAACAACCTTGTGCTGTATAATGATTAATAAACTATCTCAAGCATTCAGTTTCCAGATTAGACTGACAAAAGGCAGCCTAATCAGAGACTTAAACCCACGAGCAAGAATCCAAATAACCAGTTGTGACCCTTGTTTTATTTTTATAATTAGGCAAAATCAAAGTCATGGTTACAATAATGAAAACGTTTTGATAGAAGTCATAAAATCTTTTAGATAATGTTGCATTTAACGATAAAAGTTTCATATGAACAGATATAAGTCGTTTATCACAGAGTTATGGCAGAATCTTTTCTGGAGTAGGAAAACACTGTCATTATTACAACTGTTTAGTTGTAATAAAATGAAATAACAATTGGATATAAAGGTCATCCGTTATCAGCATTAGTCATTGTGTGTCAAGCTGAGCCTGCTGAACTAAATACCCAGTCAGTTTCAGTTATACTACTCAGAGGAAAGGCTGAGTCCATTTATTGGAATAGAGCTATTTGTTGATGGAAACTGCCCAAATGATACAAGAAGTTGGCCAACTTGTTTTGCATTATTAACCTCACTCACCCACGGGCGGGACAGTCATCCTGCTGTTCAGCCAAACATTATTCAAACCACAGATCATGATTTCAAAATTCTGGAGAAGCTAAAGTTTGCAGAGCCACCAAAAATGTTTTGGGGAAATTTGTATAAAATTATTCACAATACATTTAGAATATTGTAGGACAGACTATTACAGAATATGTATTACTATCAGACAGCGGGAAATGGGATGATTTTCTCAAGCTAAAGCAGACCAAAAGTTTGTTTTAATGTCAAACAAAAATAGTCTATGACTAAGAACCTAAATGTGCCAAAATGCTGTGTTTTTACATGTAAGTTTGGTTTCAGGACTCACTAGTCATTGCAGAGACAAATCTGTTGAAGGCCAGAGAATCAAGGTACACTGCTCCTTCATAACCGTACTGCAGCTCCTCACGAACATAATCCCTGTAAAATGGACAGTTAAATAATACTTATATGTACAGTGTATATTAATTGTTTTTAGCAGACATATGCCATTAAAAGAACACACAGCAACACACAATTATCCAAGTTGTTATCTTATCTTGTTTTGGAGTTAGTACCTATCCTTATTCGGATGAATCAGGATAAATTATAAAAGATGTTTAATGAAATTAAACAGTAAACAAAATGCTTACATAACCTATTAAATAAATTGCCCAATAAATGAGTAGATGCACAAACTTTATCCTAGTAAATTTAAATAATAAGGTGACAGTAAAATATATAATTGACACATTATTTATCAGTTTTTGTGTGAATTATCAGTTCATGCATTAGTTTATTTCTTATTTTGATCCATTTTGTGTATTCATTTATTTCAATCCAAATAAGTCAGATTTGGTCTTTCTATAGTAACCTCAAGCCTTTAAAAGAAAAACACTGGTTGTTCACACGTAACATGATACAGTACTCTCCTAAAATTAAATATCAGGCTGACGGACACTGGAAACACAGGGAGGGGCACCGTGCAGCCAAGCTTTGTCAGGAGAGAAAACTGATCCCGGTACAATAAATCTAGGAAGTCTAGTAGTAGCAAGACATCTCACTTGGAAATCTGATGCCCCATGTATAGAAGCAGGGCAGCGAGGATATGGAGGTAGAGCGTCACAATGTGTCTCAATGGCAGAACCAACACCACCACGTTTATCAGATGACCTGGAAGGAGAAGGGGAATGTTATGTTTTTGTGTTTGATGAAGCCAAGAGTGAAGATCGTATATAGGAAAGGCACACAAAGTCGGGCTGGACAATAAAGCAATAACAATAATTATTGCAATATCTTTTTTTCCAACAACAATGTAACAAATTTTCAATAAATATTGGATTTTATTCACTTGATTCATATGCAAATTAGGACTTAATTGTTTTATTTTGTTGAGGAAAAAGGACCGAAAAAAGCTTTTACTTAATTTTACTCCAGCATATTTGTTGACAAAGATTTTATCGAAAGTGTTTGGAATGTTCCACCTCAGATTTGTGAAGTCATCCAATGTTTGGCCTCAAGAGCTGACCATAAATAAGAGTTTAAACCACATTTAACCATCAGGTTTCTTCAACTTTCACTCAGGAGCAAAAATCCGCCTTTGACCTTGAAAGAAATAACGATTTGTTACTTATTGTGATAATTATCTATATCTAAAAATATGAAACTTTTTATCGTGATAACATTTCTGGCCATATCATCCAACCCTAACACAAAGCAGATTTACATGTAACCTGTTGTCCACTCTTGTTTGTTTTTTTTTGATTAATCGCTTTGTCAATAAAACAATAGCCAGATTAATTTTCCACCCCTCAAGGTGACATGTTCAAATAAGATGCTTTCCTCAACTAACCGTCCAAACCCCCAAAAGATTCAGGTTACTGTTAAATAAGACAGGGAAAAGCAGAAAATCCTCACATTTGACAAGCTATTAATCTATTATCAAAATTGTTGCTCATTAACATTGCAGTAGTCCATATAGTGTACATGGTCCTAAACCATAGAACAGAAAGTAAGTCTGTTTTGCAAAGAAACTGAATAGAAACACAATATACATGCTGCCAATCCATACTTTCTCTTGCTAATGACCAGGAATCATTCAGATACCCACAATGCAAAAATCTCCTTTTCAAAAATAGTATTTTCAGTATTTCACCATCTTCTGAAAAAAAATATTTTTAGTTCTACTGAATAACGTAATATGACATAAAGGGTCATGACATAAAGGGCAGTATAAAACTAAATTTTACTGTATTTTCTGTTTAATTTAACTCAGTTGACTGACAAAACCTATGTTAGTCATAAATACCAACAAAATGTCCAGTTACCAAATACCACAACAAAGCTGGGCACCAGAAATTCCACATAATTATCAATGATAAACTCAGTTTTTATTCAATATATTGCCAAGTCTTGGCTTATTCTTTCATGAGCCCATACAAATGAGGTAAGACATGAAAACCGTTCTGAAACACCATTTAGACTGTCACAGGAGTGTAAGACATTTGTAATGGTTCTCATTATGTATATATAATGTACAACAGAAACAGAAATATCAGCCTTTCGACACACAGCGGATGTGACCAAGTCCAACACCAACATGAAACAGCTGCACTCTGACAGAAAACAGAAGTGAATGAACTTCATGTCAAAACACTGTCAGCTGCCTGTTTAAAAGCTATTTCCCCCTGAGCTCATTACTTTCACACGCACACTTACCAAGGTAGTACATGTTCCAGATGACATATTTGTATTTGAAGAGCATGTCTTCATTTTTGGCCTTGAGGTGCTCCGTTAAACCTTCAATGTCACATTTGTAGAGCAGGTCCAGCACCAGTATGCTCGGCACCCTGAGGGCAACGTTGGCCAACTCTTCCAGTCGGGGCATCTTTTAATACCAACTTTTTGGTGAGCAGAGAGCTCGTGTGTCACATGCTGTTAGCCAGGTGTTTCATTAGCGGCGTCATTACTGTTTTGCTCGTCTTCTTGTCATCTGAAAAATACAAAAATTCAAGTTAGGCTCCTCAGAGGATTAATCTACGAGCAACCAGGCCGTTATTTGGCTCTGAATTCCTGCTCTAGCGTCAAATCATAGCCATTAAATAACGCGAGACAAGTACGAAGTGCAGAAGTTAGACTTTGTATTAAGATATCACAGTCACAACACTTTTAAGAAGCTAGTGTGTATAAAGTGACGGCGGTTCACTTACTTTCCACAGTGACAGACATCAAAACCGAACAGCCATTTGCTAACTTAGCTAGCTGCTGCTGCTGCTGCTGGTTAGCTTTCACAGCTACCAGAAACATGTTTTCACAGCACTGCGAGACAAATGTTTTATTTTTTCTGTAACTTCTGCATGTCAAGGATACTTACAAAGATCCGACATGTTTAAAGCGGATTTAAAAAGCTTATATTAAACGATATTTGGACGAGTAGAGAGACTTCGGATGCAATGTTGTCATTCCGCTCGCTTGCGTGGCCATTTCCTATGGATACGTCACATAGAAATGCACCAATCAGGTTCAGGTATTCTCGATTTCAAAATAAAGGTTCTACCTCTTATGCTGCTTTCACTTTTTTTTTTATACTGCACTTTTTAACAACATGGTGCAATTTACACGTTCCACCTGAGCCGCCCCATACAAAATCAAGAAATAGTTTCCCAGTTAGGAATAATACATGTTCTTATTCATATTGTTATTTTGCAGTGGTCAGGGTCCAAAGATAAATCTAATTAAGTCATATTTTTAAGTCTGGGTACTTTTACATCTTTGGTCCTCTAAATATCCTTTAAAGGGAACAATATGTGAAGGAAACAATAGTTTTAGGTCAAACCGCTCACAGCTCATGTCTACATAAGGCCATACTTTACAAAAAGACACTGACTTGTTTTAATGGGTGGCAAGCTATAAAGGTAGGGAACAGCTTGTCTAATGTAGTAGTGAGTGTAGTATTAACAGATGAAAACTGGAGCCACAAATATCACACACTGGACAAACATGCTTATATAAACAATTTGTTTTCTTATAATTCTTGTGATTAGATTTTGTATAAAGAAGAGGGAGTAATGAAGCACAACCAAAATGCTGTATCCTTGAATATGAGTTCAGTCAATAGGAAAGGAAGAACCTCCTATAGTATGAGACGCCATGCTGTAATGAAAGATGTTGAAAGCTGTTTCACAGAAAATCCAACTTCAGAAGGATTGATTAAGACTGTTTTTGACGTGTGAAATATCTGGATGCTTGTTCAGTCTGTATGTGCATTCATTTTTCCTACCATCGTCTGTGTGTCTGATTTCAGTCACCAAAGCACCGCACTGCTGCTGTCTCCCCACAAGCTCTCTTAAATAGAATAAGTCCTCTCAAAGATATAATAAAGTAAAATTCCCAGAACGAGCAGTAATTTCTTTCATCATACGTTTTTTCTGATCATGACATTCAAGTGCAGATGCTCTTTCTTAAAAGATGACTAATATAAATAAAGTACATTTCCTGGTTGTGTGGGTGAGATGTTGCATGGCTCTATACTTTTCATCTGAATTTAGAAAGGAAGACGTTTCTGATATTATATATACATGTTAAATATACTTTAACTCTTCAGACATGAAACTGAAATTCTTACCATTCCTCCTGTCGTTGATCAAGATGATATAACGCCTTTAGCAAGGATTGATGTTCTTTAAAAAAAAACTCATACAAAAAGAAACCCTGACACATACAGTATTTGTAGATAATTTATTTACCAAATACTTGTACAAGAGCTATGACCTCTCTCATTAACAAACTAAATAAGAGCTTAAATATGCAACATTATGTGATGTTTTCATGTGGTATGGACATTTAGTATTTTAAGACATATGGGATCTTTACTGTTTACATGCTTATTTCATTACCTCATCCTGTCACACTATCTGAATTGAAGTTAAAATGGCATTTTCTCTCTCTTTGTTATTTTTAAAATTATAATTACTCACATTAAATTGGTAAATGGAGTGGATGAATTCAGAGTCTGTGCTGAAGAGAAGATTATATAAAATGCTCTCAGAGAGACTGACAGTATGAAGCTGAGCCAAACATGGAAGCACAAACAAAGTCAGCCTCACTGTATAGACTGTGTGTGTATATATGCAGACCATCTGGGAACGAGTCATCCACAGCTCAGAGAGTGACTCTGTGTTTTTCTTAACGAGGTCTTCCATTACAATGTTAGTAATTTTACCACATGTTGACAGCCAAGTTAATTAAGTTCATGACAGTACAACATAAATACAAAACAGATGTGATGGTTTGCTGACAAATTAAAAAATATGTGGTTTGGATGGAAGTTGACAGCAAACAGGGGATTTTGTGTTCTTTGGAAGCGTGTTTGTCATATTTAAAATAATCTGTGCTTTTTAGTTGTTGCTGTAATAAAGTTTGTTAATCCAGACCAGAAGATAAAGATAAATCACTAAAGATGGAGGACAGGATGATCTTGATATCATTGTGTCACCAATCACTGAGGATATATTGGCTGCCTGGTTTTATAATGTTGTTTAGACGTAACATTTGTCCCAGCGGTTTTGTGTAAAGGGGCAAAGTTGCATAAGTTACAGGGTTCAAAAAGAAGTTTCCCAGAAAGTCAGTGCAGCAGAAGGAGTGGAAAAATGAAAGATCATGTCCAAACTTTGTAGCTTGGTAGTGAACGAAAATGGCAAAAGTAAGGAGGAAACTGTTGTTTTACAATGAATGTGTGGGAATTTTTTGTTTTAAAGCCAGAAGAAATTTCAGTTTATAACAAAGTAATCACTAAATCACTGGTATTTGCTGGCAGCTCTAACATCAAAAGACACTGCACAGAGAAGATTAAACTTGTTAAACTACAAGCAATTAGTATGAAATTAAAACAAAATACACTTGACACAAGTGTCAAAGTCCTGTGGTGTCACTGAAACAAGGTTTATCTGGGGAAACTCGATGTACCTGTAAGTCACAAAAGTCCCTTCTCTCTCTCCCACCAACTTCCTGAGTGGGTGGATATCAGATGAAACCTTTGTTTAAACTGATCAAGGTTGATTTTCTGACACAGTCTGACAGTTTGATACAGGATACACCTGCCAGACAGAATCGTTGCCATTATGTAGCGTGATCTCCTACAAACATCTAAGTAGTAAGGAACTATTACTATATGTATTGAAGGAGTACTAATGTGGTACTGAGGTCTCATTTTTTCATGAATTATATAAATTGTTTTTGATTTGGGATGGCACTGTTGGCATTGTGTGGTATAATTTACTCTAAGTATAGTAGAGTCTTAAGTTGCTAAGATGCATTACCAATTTTGATGCCATAATTGTTTTTTTGTGGTGAAACATCTCCTGTATGATGTTATCATCTAAAAAAATTAAAAGGTGTCATCCCCCAAATTAGCTCTTTTGATTTGTGACAGAAAAGTTTTTTCTCTGTGTAGCGAAGAGCAAGCGAGCAGTTACCCGACTGGTCGCTACACTCTGACTGATTCATGAATTCAAATCCTGAAACAGCCAAAGAGCAGAGCAGAAGACAGTGAGTGTGAAATGAAACCTCCTTTTCTCAAACTAAGATACAGCATATATACTGTACATGTGTCTGTTTACAATGCCATCTTGTTTAAGACATGGTAATTAGTTAGACATCTTTATGCTTCATTTAACTTTTATACTGTACAACACTTTGGTCCTTTTGTGTTGTTTTTAAATGTGCTTAATAAATAGACTCACTTGACTCACTTTCATGTTTTTTTTTTTTGTAAATTCCAAGCGGTGGAAGAAGTACTCAGACTTTTTACTTAAGTAAAAGTAGCAATATGTCAGGAATCTGGCTGAATCCAAAAGCAGGCTGAAGACAAGCAGGTAAAAAGAAGGTGGTGTATTTAACAAAAACAGGTTAGAATATGGAGCAGGGAGCAGGCAGGTCTGGGGTTTTGGTTTGAAGTCCGGAGTTTCTTAACTTTATGAGAGCTGGCAAGTTTGGCTGGAGTGAGGCAGAAGTTTTAGAGAGAAGAAACAGGGACCATGTACCTCAAAATTGTACTTAAATAAGCCTAAAGTACTTGAGTAAATGTACTTAAGTTACTTTCCATTATGGCATTTTATAGCCATCCTCCTTTCATCAGAGGATAATAAAGTGGAAAATTAAACAAATGCTGCAAAACTGCACATAAAAGAAAACTTTTGCAAAGGTTTCACTCATTTTTATGTGGCAGTAGAAATTCTGGGTCACTGGTGCACACATAACCCACATTTTGTAAATTGTAATAATGCATAAGTGTTTTTTGAATTCCCTTTTTTCCCTGCGGAACTTTGGCTGGAATGTCAGGAGGGAGGGGAGGTGGGATTGAGGAGGAGGGATGTGGATGGAGGTCTGGCTCTGTTAAAGCCACATAAATTGGCAGGGGAATTTTTTTCCCCCACTCTGCAGCAGCAAACAAAGACGAAGATGGAAAAGTCATTCTGCATGTTGGCTGTAGTCATTTTTCTGGGAGGATTTTTAGACGCAGCCGGAGCACTGATAGACGATAAAACTGAGAGTTATTCATTATTAAACAACACAGCTACAGCTGAGTCTGTCACTGTGGAGCCGCAGAATCAGGGCACAGACCGACCGACACCAACAACTGCACAGACAAAATTATCTACCACCACTGTCAGAGACAAACAGCTGGACACCAAAAGCAACAGTCAAGACAGCAAAGAAGAAAACAACAAAAAAGAAGAAACAGATGACAGAAATACAGAAGAAAAGAAACAAGAACTGGGTAGGACAAAACATTTCTCAAGTAGAGCATATGATGAGCTGCCAGGGAGACTTCAAGCTGATTAAACCTAGTTATTAATGTTAATTAAGAAAGCAGTTAAGTGCAATTAATGAATGATGCCTTCAGGGACCCACTGAGCTCCTGACTTTAGTGGCAGAAGTGGGCCTATGCAGATATTTTACTTAGGTAAATGTTGAAATACCACAGTGTAGAATTGCAAGTACAAGGTACAAGTAAAAGTCCTGTATTCAAATTCCAGTACAAAAGTATTAGAATTAAAATGTACTTTAAGAACCAAAAGGAAAAGGTCTCATTGTGCAGAATGGCCCATTTCAGAAATATTATATTGCAATGTGTACATCAGTTCAGTGTTGCATCAGCTCAGCTCAGCTTGAAAACCTATAAAATATAAATTACAAACATTATGTTTTTTGTGAATGTAGAGGGTCCATTGAGAAAAAGGGTCTTTAAATTAGTGTAAATAACTATTTACTGCATATAATTCTGTTACTCTAATGCTCCAGTGTAAACCAGAGCTTCTTTACAAATAATTACATTTGTTATCATTTATTTATTTGATAAATTGATTCATTGTTTGTTCTATGAAATGCCAGAAAACACTTCAAAACCAAAAGATATAAACCTAACCCTTTTGAAAGGCTGGGAATACTATTTTTTTCATGTATTGATTGACTAATAACACATCACATTTTAAAGATTTGTCTTCAATTTTAGTGTGATATGCTAACGTGCACCTCCCTTAAACCCAACATCTTTATTTTGCTCGTTTTACTTTCATTTTGCAGATGCTGCAGTTAAAAAACATCCCTTGACCTAAAGAGAACAAACAAAGCTGTTTTGACCTGTCAGTACTCAGTACTGGCAGGTCTCAGTACTGGCAGGGTTTTGATTAATGGGAATGTTTTTGCTTGTTCCCAAAGGCGTAAAATACCCTGCAGCTGTAGCTCTTGTCTCCCTGCTATGCTGGGAGTTTGACTTTATTCTCACTTGGCCCTTAACTTGTCTCAAATTACATTCAAACCCTGCACATTTTCGCTTATCTGCATTTTTCTTAGGAGAGGGCCTCCAGACTTCCACAGAATTGACCCAGCATGATTAGGGATAGTCCACATAACAGGAACTGCTGGGACCTCTTATTACTTCAGCCATGTGTTTGCTTACTCAGAGAAACCACGGAGAGAGTTTTTAACCCCTCAGCAGTCTGTTTCTGCAGAGCTGTGTCTGCAAAGGATCAGCGTCTCCAGACAAGCACAGACACAAACCCAAAGAAGATTTTATCTCCTGCTTTTCCTTTTCCTTCCAGACTGTCCTCCCCTTGGCTTGGAGTCTCTGCGGGTCGATGACAGCCAGATCCAAGCTTCTTCCTACCAGCGGATGGGTCTGGGTCCTCACAGGGGTAGGCTGAATATCCAGGTGGGTCTAGATCTGGATCAAAGTCACTTCAAACAAAAAAGCATAGTGAACTGCCTCTCATAGAAATTCAAAGAGATAGAAGAACAGGAAACACGAACTTAAAAGGGAATGTAGGCAGAAGAGTATTTAATTTAATTATACTGAGGCTGAAGTGTAAGAAGAACTGCTTTGCTATTTTATTTCATTTAGACACACGGGCACAAACTAAACATGCATTTATTAGGTTTGGTGTGTTGCTCATTGGGCATCTTAGCAGTGCTGTACTGGAGTTGAACTGGTGGGGTCCCAAGCCAAAGCTACTGTAGCCCTTTAGTCAGCTTATTTCAATGGAAATTGAAGCAGAAATCAAGTCAATTCCGGTGCTAAATGTTGATTTCCATACTGGGAGTTGAACCTAGGCCGCCTAGGCAAAAACCAGGAATCCTGACTGCTAGACCATATGGGACTTCAAAGACAACAATGAAGCAAATCTTCACATTTGAGAGGCTGGAAATATTAACTGGCATTTGTCTAGAATCTACAGCCTTGCTAGCAGCTCTGTGAGACTGTACTTTAATCCGAAGTACAGTTAAATGCTAAATACGAACGTCAGCATGGTAACATGGACCAAACAAGTAGAGCAGATCAACTCACATATTGATGGATTAAAAGTTTCAGATCTAATTGAAGAGGCAAAAAGGGGATAGCTTTAATTAAAAGGTTTTTGTACAAATGTCAAATATCTGAGCCTTAAGCTCTGTAAAGCGGTTGGTTCCTACATTATGTTTTGAATATAAAGATGCACAAAATATTTGGATTTATTTGCAGAATGTTTATGTCCTTACTCATTTACTTCACATTAGCATGTGGTTTTCTGTCCATCATTTCTTCTGCATATTTCTTAAACTAATGGACTATAAATTAAGCCCACATGCTTTTATTGGCATGTAAAATTACCACTAGAATAAAACCCCACTGACTGTGTTTGGCGACAGAAAGTGTTTTTGTTGTGTGCTGTTGTAAGTTTTTCTATGAACAGAGTCTCTTATAAATGAAATAAAATAATCTGTAAAATTCAAAACCATCAGTGTAATTCAACATCACATCCATCCCCCTCATGTTCTGCCGTCTGAAAGCAATTGTTCTGCAATCAGGGTCAACACTAAAATCTTATGCAATGCTTCATATTGAGGCTGAGCCAAGAGTTTTTTGGATTCTGCAGCTGACAAAAAATGCCTGTATAACATGTGTTTTTAGTCAGGCATTGAGGACGGGGACCTGTACGACGGAGCCTGGTGTGCTGAGTATAAGGACCAGCACCAGTGGCTTGAAGTGGACGCCATCCACTTCACCCTGTTCACTGGAGTCATCCTGCAGGGCCGAAACTCCATTTGGAGGTCAGGTAGTATCAGAATTATAATCTGAAGAGTTTTTGTTCCAAAATGAAATTTAAAACTTCTGCTAAGAACAACTGACCACACAAGTTGTTTGTTGACAAGATGTCAAGCTGTTTATAGTTGAACAGTTAAAGATGGATGTACAGCATTTTGGAAATGAGTTTTTTAAAATTTAGATTATCTAAATTTTGTGCATTAAAGACACAATGTTCTTTCACTATGTTGAAATCTATTAAAAATGTATTTCTGGTCTTCATTATAGTTGGGACTGGGTCCACACCTACAAAGTCCAGCTGAGTAACGACTCTGTGAACTGGGAAACCTGCATGAATGGGACAGAAGAAGCGGTAACAATTAGTTTTTGTATTCTCTGATATAAAGAATGCACCAACCGTGACCAGTGGACCTTGTACAGATGGAAAACAGATTTTGAAGTAGTTGTGTCAAAGTGAAATATGTACTGTGAACAAAACAGTGAACTATTCTTACAGAGTAAGAGAGAACTACAATGAAAACAAAATAAAGTATAGCAAGAAATAGGAATTTGTGGTTGGCATAATAACAGTTTAACTGACTAACAATATATATTTTGAATAACTTTTAGCATATGTCTGTTGTACAGTAATACATCTGCTATGACACAATCAAAATGTGTTTTCAAACCAAAATACACACTGATGCAACAGGTGGAAATAATAAACATTTTAAAGCTGCACCTCAACCTAAAGGCTTATTTGTTCAACACCACATGTCAGTGTGCTGGAAAGTTATTTTTTTTAGAAAGTCTCTAAATTTTTGGTGCAGATCCAGGGCAATTTTGACTCTCTGATTATGAGCTTGAATGAAAAAAAAACATCTGGCAAATGTAAGTGTCTCCAGTGTGTGTATTTTGGTGTAATGCTAGCAGTTCTGTGAGGCTGTGATTATGCACAGCTTTGATATAAATGCTAACTCCAGCATGCTACCATGCTTTCTACGACAATGCTAATTTGCTGATGTTTAACGTTTACCGTGTTCACCATCTTAGTTTAGCTCGTTACCATATTAACATTAGCTAATTAGCAGGTACAGCTGAGCCTGATAGGAATGTTGTTATTATTGAAGGTATTTGGTCATTAACCAAAATATTGGACACATTTTACTATTGACCTGATCAAGGCTGTAGATTAAAATTAAAGAGCACCATCTGATGATTTGAGGGTTTTATTCAAAACAATTGAATTATGCTGAGGCTGAAGTTTCAGAAGAACTAGCGTTGCTTAATTAATTCACGCTGATGTTATTTTATTTCTGTTACACACATATGCACAAACAGGACCTATAATCATCATAGGGAACTTAGCAGTACCGTGCTAAATGATCTCAACACAGGCAGCTTGTTTAAATGTCAATTGAAGCAGAAATCAAGTGCTAAATGTTGATTCCCATACCGGGAGTTGAACCCGGGCCGCCTGGGTGAAAACCAGGAATCCTGACCGCTAGACCATATGGGACTTCAAAAGCAAGTCAAGAATCAAATCTCCACATTCATATGGTTCATCCCATTTTTGTCTTTTTCAAGCATCTACAGCCATGCTAGTACCGACTGTACTTTTGCACAATGGCTAAATGTCTAAGTACAGTTACATGGTGACGTCAGCATGCTAACATGATGATGTGTCATTTGCTTTTTAACACTAAACATGAAGAACAGCTGAGGTGTATGTAAATAGGTTTGCAGGAAATTGGTGATAAACCAAAGGACAGTGAAAATGTAAATTTTGACTCGATGTTGGCGTTAGAGAGAAAATCAGAGGATCAACAAAGTCAGTAGGATTCATCATCTGGTGATCATGAATGTATTTATATACCATAGACTGTATATAAAAAGGTCTGTACACAGTTTCATGGCAATCCATCCAATAGCTGTTGAGATATTTCAGTCTGGATCAAAGGTTTGGACCAACTGACTGACATAAGATAGCTGTTAATGTCTGATTGATATTGTATTTAAATAACAAATTTAGAGGACTGTGCAGCAATGGTTGTTTAAACTCTATGTGCCATTACATTGAATTACACAGATCTTTGAAGGAAACCAGAATCCAGAGACTCCTGTGCTGGGACTCCTCCCTGTTCCCACGGTCGCCCGTTTCATCCGCATCAACCCGCAGACCTGGTACACCAACGGCACCATCTGCCTCAGGGCTGAGATCCTCGGCTGTCGTGTTGATGGTAGGCAAAGATTCAGTAGTGCAGTATAGAGCTACAGATGATTTATTTGAATGGCTTGCCTTTAGAGCAAGATTTTCTCAGTGACTAATACATCAAGGCTTTTGGTTTAGTTTTCAGTTTTTTAAGGCTAGATGGTCTGTCTGTCAGTCAGTCAACAAAAGGAAGTTAATGTGCTTTTTCCTCGTAGATCCATTAGACATCTACTCCTCAGAACGAGAACCAGGATCAAAGGACGCTCTGGACTTCAGGCACCACAACTACAAAGAGATGAGAAAGGTTAGCGTGATGAATGGCTGCAAGGCCACACAAGCATGATGAGTAACTTTGGTTCCCCTACAGCAAATGCCAGGGTTTTTTACTGTTAACAGTTTGCAGATTTCCTCAGAGTTCAGATTTAACCCTTGCAAGACTTTTAGTAAACTTGTCCTCTTAACCCTGAAGCTCATGAAGTCTGTGACTGAGGAGTGCCCGGACATAACCCACGTCTACACCATCGGAAAGAGCTACTTGGGCCTCAAACTGTACGTCATGGAGATCTCGGATAACCCTGGAAAACATGAACTAGGTAAGAGCATTTCAACTCTTCTTCTGTGAGTTGTGAAATGAAACCTTGAAGTCTGTAGTTTCTGGATCAGAGTTCATCATGTTTCTCAGGGGCCCAGTCCAAATCCTTCAGTGATTATACAAGCCATTCACTGCAGCAGCACCACACAGGGAGGCTGGGGTGTCTTGTAGAGAAGGCCTCTCTTGTGTAAACAAAATGATAACAGTTTGAAATCAGAGACAACACTCTTTCCAACAAACAAAACAGATCTCTTTGTGATCATGTCTTCAGATGCAGGGTTTTGCGGCCACTCTACAGCTTTCAAAAAGTTTTAATAAAGAGTGTAGCTTTTCGTTCCCTCTTCACAGACAATTGGCATAAACAAATTTTAAAACTGCTTCACTCCAAAGGCTAATTAATGGGAATTTAGGTCATTTAAGTGTCAGCAGCTGATTTAAATTTCAGCGGTTTCATGGTTAAGTGAACACTGGTGCCAAATCCAAGAAGAAGAGGGGCAGGCATTGCATTTATTTAATTTTTGAGTTACAAGAAGTACTGATGTAGCAAGTGCACATTTTGGATATTTGGAGTTTTAGCTTTAGGAATGTCTGCCATCAAGTCTGGCCAATCCACAATACAAACAAGCTGAAAGGTTTATTTCAGAGATTAAATGTGTTCCTGATGTGCCTCTGGGCTTTAACTTTGACCTACTGAATAAAATCAAACATAAAATTTCCAGTACTTCAGGTTTAGTGTGACCTGTTGTTATAAGTTAAGACAAATCCCTGCATATTTAATGTTTGGCAAGTAAAGTTACTCTCTAAATTGTCCTCTTGGCAGGTGAGCCGGAGTTTCGCTATGTAGCGGGGATGCACGGGAATGAGGCTCTTGGCCGAGAACTCGTCCTGAACCTCATGCAGTACTTGTGCAGAGAATACAAGAAGGGCAACCAACGTATCGTTCGACTGGTGACTGAGACGCGAATCCACCTCTTTCCCTCCATGAACCCTGATGGATATGAAGCAGCTTATGAGAAGGTGGGTGAAGTTAAAGTGACTTTGTGTAGAATTAATAGACGTGTTTTCTTGCGTTAAAGAAGAGAGGGCAGATCTACTTCATTTTTATTTTCTGTCCATTACTTTTACATAACGTTAATTTTGCTTAAAGTTGGAGGGATTGTGAATAAAACGATTGGTATAATTTTTTGGGCGTTTTAACTAGAGCCCGACTGATGTGGGATGTTTGAGACTGATACTTATTTTGATATTTGAGAATTTTAATATCCGATATTCCAATATATCAGCCAATTTTCTTTTCTCTTTTCAGAAACTCATAACATAAACAAAGATTGTTTGTTATGTGTTATGAAACCTGCATTGCCCTTTTAAGAGTTTTTAATGATCTCCTTTTAGCTGTTGACTCTGGAAACTGTGCTGTTATAGAGCTTTTAGATTTGACTGCAGCCTTTGATATGGTTAATCGCTCCATTCTCTTATCGTGACTCGAACAGTGTGTCGGCATTAGGGGCACAGTTCTCAAATGGTTCAAATCATATCTGGCCTGTACATGCTGCCATTGGGGTCCATTTTCCAAAAACACAATATCTCCTTTCATTGCTTTGCAGACGATATACAAATCTATTTACCTGTAAAATCTAATGATAAAGCTGCAACTCAGTCCTTGCTCAACCTTTTTCTGTCTGAATGAAAGTAAGACTGAGGTTGCTGTGGTCAGTCGACCTGGGGATTTAAGTGCTTGTGTAGATGCTCTTGGTACTTTAGGAATGTAAAGTTGTCCATTTACCAAGAATCTAGGTGTGATCTTCGACAGTGCTTTTAAATTTGAAAAACAAATTAGTTCTGTAGTAAAAGCCAGTTTCTTTCAGCTGAGACTGTTGGCCAAAGTCAAGCCCTACCTGCCACGCAAAGACAGAGTAATCCATGCATTTACAACGTCTCCACTAGACTACTGCAATTCTTTGTACGTTGGAGTGGATCAGTCGTCTCTCTGTCGGTTACAGTTAGTCCAGAATGCAGGAGCTCAACTTCTAACTGCTCCACTGGCTTCCTGTCTGCTTTAGGATTGATTTTAAGATTTTATTGCTTGTCTTTAAAATTTTAAATGGGTTGGCACCTTCTTATTTATCAGAACTTTTACATACACACACTCCATTCAAAGCACTGAGGTCATCCAATCAGATGCTCCTCGATGTCCCCAGATCCAGGCTGAAAACTAAAGGTGACCGAGCCTTCTCAGTAGCTGCTCCTAATCTTTGGAACACTTTACCCGTTGAAATAAGAAATGCCCCGACTCCTGACACTTTCAAATCCTTGCTAAAGACGTATCTTTATTCATTGGCCCTCAAACAGAGTTTAGTAGTGACATTTATTTTCTTTTTCTACTGTTGTTGTTGTGTATATTTGTTGTCTATTGTGGAAAGCACTTTGGTCAACTAGTGTTGTTTTTAAATGTGCTATATAAATAAACTTGAACTTGAACTAAGATAACATGACATAATGCAGTTTAAAAATGAACTTTTTTCACTGATAACATGATTGAAGGATCCATCTTCCATCTGTCTTTTTCGTTTTTAATTGTCAGTCTTCTCCTGTTATAAACACAGATTTATTTGCAATTAGCTGATTTCGGTCAGGCTCTAATTTCAACCTAATTCACAGATTAGCTTGATGGGGATGATGAAATAAAAGGTAAAAAATACAGTACAGTTTTTTCACACTGTTATGGCAGCTCTTTACATCTTAAATCCATGTACATCCTGTTAAGAAAAGTACAGGGTAAGATCATTCTGATCCAGCAAACCAATGAACTAACAGTTAAGAAGGAAGGCAGGTAAATTGTACAGGAGAGTCTGAAGGAGTTTCTTGTTTACCATGCTGCTTTCCAGGAAGTTGATGTCTTCATTTCATCATCAGTCTTGAGACAGCAGCTCTAAATTTAACTTTTCAGAACAGAAGATCTGCTACACCAATAACCATTAATTCGTTGTTTCTTCTAATTCTGGTTCTGGTCTGCTGCAGGGCTCAGAACTGGCCGGATGGGCTGACGGACGATACAGCTATGAAGGAATCGATCTGAATCATAACTTTCCAGACCTGAACAACATCATGTGGGATGCCCAAGAGACAGCAGCAGATAAATCTAAAGTCTCCAACCACTACATCCCCATTCCAGAGTACTACACTAAAGAAGACGCGATGGTAAGGACATGCACAGTAGCTATCTTGTAAACAACAATGCAGTAGTTGAAAAAGTAAAAGAATTTACTTAAGTAAACGTAGCAATACCACAACAAATACAAGTAAAAGTCCTGCATTCAAAACTTACTTTAGTGAAAGTATGCAAATATTATCAGCTCAATGTACTTAAAGTATAAAAAGTAAAAGTATGTTTTACTATTATATATGTTGTTTCTTTATTAATATAACTGGTGCATTAATGCGTGTGTTGCATTGCTGTAGATGTTTATAGTTCTTTACTTAGAGCCACTATGTGTAGGATTTGAAATATTTCTTACTTTAGCTCCATCTGGTGATATTATTTAGAATGACGCTGTAGCAGACAGCAACACATGCCAGTGAAGAAACTAGAATCACATCAAATGTTAACTTTCTGGTATAAATCCAAGAAAAGGCGACTTTGGAAACATCCCTTTCTGAAAAAAGATTAATAACATGATGTATTAATGAATTCATGAATATACTATTCATTTCATTTCATTTTACTGGACTAAAGACGCCTTTACAGAAGGACCAAACTGCTACCCAAAAAAGGGTGACGTAGTAGTTCTTTGGTACATAAATGTAGGTCACACTGAATAGCAGTTTTTGAGGGTAGTGTGTAGACAGTTTGAAAGGAAAAAAATGTTCCACTTTAGTTGCATGCAAGCTTAACATCAGAAAATCATTTCAGAGTCAAGAGAACTGAGGTTTTCCTGGAAGCCTGAGAATTGTCACTCAATGTTTGGTAATTCTTAAAGGTTAACACATGTTAAAACCTCAGTAAAAAGATTTCCAAATTTGAATGTATTCACTTTAAAAGTGTAATTTTTATACATGTTTCTGCTGATTGATATTTCACAAGGGTATTATATGTGTTTGTTGGTCTTTTCCATCTATACTAGCTACATTTCTAGCTTGTAGATGGAAAAAACATAAGAATTTAATCCAGGCGGAGATCATTACAGTGACTGAAGAGATAGAGAAAAGAGCACCACCTACAGAAACTAAAATGTAATCAGTAGAAAATCCAAACAAAGAATTTCCACTGCTGCCAAGGCCTGTGTTGTTTCATAAACAAATTAAATTTATGAAATCCAAACCTAACCATCACAACACAAGTCCATAAGACACTAAAGTTAGAGGTCAAATACTGTATATAAAACACAGATCTTTTAAAATGAACTTTAAATAAATTATACCGATCAATCAATAAAATAACATTTTAGAAGGTATTGTTTTATTTCTAATTGTCTTAATAAGTCCATTTTTTTTCTTTTTGTCTCACTAGCACAGCACTTTTTTAATGTATAATGTATAAATGTATAATGTTTTGTGTGTTATTACCTGTACAAATAATTAAACTGTTAAACTAAACACATAACTTTGTTGGTGAAATGAATTTTGCTGCATGGGAGTAGAATGAAGGTAATTCTGTGTGTTTAATAATGAGAATCTTCCCCATAAATCAGAGTCTAATCCAGTTTCTCTGTCCCTCCAGGTTGCACCAGAGACCCGTGCTGTCATCAGCTGGATGCAGGACATTCCCTTCGTGCTCAGTGCGAACCTCCACGGGGGAGAACTGGTGGTCACGTATCCCTACGACTGCACCCGTGACTGGGCCCCTCAGGAGGACACCCCCACGGCGGACAACGCTTTCTTCCGCTGGCTGGCCACCGTCTACGCCTCGACTAACCTGGTGATGGCTAACCCCGACCGCCGCATCTGCCACTACGAGGACTTCCAGTCACACAACAACATAATCAACGGCGGAGCCTGGCACACCGTCCCCGGCAGTGAGTCACCTCAGTGAGCTCTTCTAATGATGAAAGCCATCAGGTTGTAACGTGAAAAAATGTTACTACCGGTGAAAAAACATCCTTTCAAAACACACCATTGTTAATTTAAACCAGATTAGACAGAGATGATTAAACAGAGTTTACCTTTTATGGTTGTAATTTTGCTCAATCAGGAATCAAACTGAATTGTTTTACCCTTTCAATTTAAAATTCTATAAACATTTTACTATAATCTTTATTTGGAATACTGACGGTCTAAAATTTAGGGATTTTCGTTATGTATGATTTTATCTAACAAAAGTTCAGTTTCAATTGAGTTCACTTATACAGCAGTCTGTGAATGTTACATTTTATGAAATAGTTAATATAATTGTATTTTCTTTAAAATGGCTCATCAAGACAGATAATTAAAACTGAATTTTCCTCAAATTTTATTAACATCCTTCTTATAGTGTATTGTATTCTTTTTCTCATGTGCACTGAGTTCACCTTTGAATCTTTGCATATAGGCTAAATAAAACTAATACTGAAATTCAAACATTTATCTTCTCTTGAAATAGTATACATTATTAAGCTTTTTTTTGCCTGAATTTCCTTTGCACCTTGTAAATGTGTGTCTTTTCTGCAGGTATGAATGACTTCAGTTACCTGCACACTAACTGCTTTGAGGTGACGGTGGAGTTGTCCTGTGATAAGTTCCCTCATGCCAGTGAGCTCCCCATCGAGTGGGAGAACAACAAGGAGTCTCTACTGGTTTACATGGAGCAGGTCAGTCTGCTGCATCAATCTGATGGATGAAGAAACGACACCAGTCATCAGTTGGACATCAAAGCTGTTACATACCGAGCAGCATCATTGTTTTCATTTCTGCCTTAATTTCCTCTTCACTCAGGTTCACAGAGGCATCAAAGGTGTAATCAGGGACAAACTGACCAAACAAGGAATAGCAGATGCTATAATCAAGGTGGAGGACCATGAGCATGACATCCGATCAGGTTAGCCAATCGATTTTATTCATCTGTTAGCCGCCTTTCTGACAACTATGTTAATGCACAAAATGTGTAAATATAAGGAGATTTAAACAATTTTAAAATGAGTAGTACATTACATGACAAATAAAACTGTCTGTTAAAATATAGTAAACGTTTCTAGGTAAAAGCAATTTTAAAAAAGAGGTTGTTTTAAGCTATCAACTGCTTGTGAACTGCTGCACTAGGCCACTAAGTCCAGCAAGCTCACCACTGTGAAGTCATTAACTTGCATTTGCCTGTATAACAAAATCACAGGAACATTACATTTACATTTTTGGCTGTAGATTTAACAAAATCCATCATTGTTTTTGCCTCCACCTCATTTTTATTTCCTTAGCTTCTGGTGGGGACTACTGGCGTCTACTGAACCCGGGCGAGTACAAGGTGGTGGTCTGGGCTGAGGGTTATTTCCCGTCCGCCCGTCAGTGCCATGTTGGAATAGAGCCACATCCTACCATCTGTGACTTCACCCTGACCAAAACACCCATTCAGAGGCTGAAGGAGATCCGGGCCAAGGGAGGGAAGATCCCCCAGGACCTTCAGCTGCGTCTTCGTGCTCTGAGGCTCCGCAAGCTTCGTGCCAGCACCAAGGCCATAAACCGCCGCAGGGAGAGTCAGCGGGTGCAGCAGGAGCAGCTGCTGGCAAGGAGAGCTCGATCTTCCGGAGCCCGGAGAGTATGAGGGCAAACAGGACGAGGGGCTGAAGAAGCCTCGGAGAGGAGCTGGATTATAGGTTGAAAAAATTCAGTTCAAACCTCTGGGAATAGTTATAACTAGGAGGACACTATTAAAGGGTCAGTTCACCCAATTGTTTTTACATAGCCCTAGTGATATCAAGACATGCAGACAGTTTTATGTGGTGAGGTTTTAAAGTATCTGTCTCTGATATTTCTGCTTCCACCAAGCGATCGATAATCAATCACAGCTTTAAAATATTGAATAAAAAAATTAAACAGAGATGTAGCCTATTTGGGTGTACTGACCCTTTAAGGCAGATTAAACCATGACAGCCACAGAGTACTTAAAAATTTGTTTTATACAATAACAAGAACTAAATCAGTCCTATAACGTTACACAAACAAGAAACTTTTTAGAGGATAATACATCTACACATTTATGGACAGGCATTCACAACCTTTTTTTTTGTTTTGGACATTAAGTTTTATTCTACATTATAGCTGATGATGCTGTAATGTTTATTGCTTATCCGTCAGCTGGTCTGATATGTGATATGTTTTTCTAACGCTGTGTCTGTTTATTTTTTGTTTGACTAAAGTCCAACAGGACCATAAAATCTCAAGTAAATATTACTTATTTGTGTTATCAGTATTCTAGTGTCTAAATCTACACCATAAAAACAACACAGAACTGAAACAAACTGTTGGGAGCACTGTCTCCTTACTCCAAGGAGTCAGTCGCAAAATAAAAATGAGATGAAAGATGAGGAAACAAGACAAAAACTACAGCCATGCGAGTGGCTGTGTGTGGCATTGCTTCGGTGCATACTAGCGTTAAACAAGTATAATGTTTACCACATTCACCATCATAGTTTAGTGTTAACAAAAAATTTTTTTTAACAAGATGATGGTCCAAAATTAAAAGTCAGAGGCACCAAAGTTTTTAGGGTTCATCGTCTGGATATTATGAATGTTGGTACACAATATTATACCAGTGCCTCCAGTAGGGGTTTAGATATTTAAGTATTAAATTAACAGACATTGCTATCCCCTAGAGCTGCCTGCATGGCTAAACACATTACAGATATACAAAATGTTCATCTGTTTGCTTTTTTATCTTTGCTATTTTCTTGTGAAGCACAGGAGTTTTACCTGTTCCTGACTTTAAAAGTGTTCAGATAAAATTAACTAAGCAGGGAACGTAACTCTAAACTGCTCATGGACAAATACAACATGTGAAAAGGGGTTGCTAGAAAGTGTGATAGGGCAATTGTTCCCAGTCTTGACTGGCTTGGGACTCCTTAAAACACAGCTATGTCTACTCACGACCCCTTATCTTAGGTTGTATGTCTACAAGTTACAAGCAGTTCATCCAATATGTGATTCTTCTGTCTCATGTTGGCTGAAGAGGTAAAATTATTCAGTAATTCACAAGACAAAAGCAAAGATTATTATAAAGTCTTATAAAAATAAACAAACT
This sequence comes from Micropterus salmoides, assembly GCF_014851395.1. NCBI lineage: Eukaryota > Metazoa > Chordata > Actinopteri > Centrarchiformes > Centrarchidae > Micropterus > Micropterus salmoides. The sequence continues at coordinate 7,814,778 of NW_024041039.1, forward strand.
TCATCCTTCTTAACTTGTTAATCATCTCACAACCCCCTTGAGTGGGCAGGACCCCTAGTTTAGGAACCGCTGGTTTAGAGTATAATTTGCATGTGTTTGACTGCCATCTAGTGGTTGATTCTCAGCCCTTCATTTGTGGAGTTTTAATACTGTAATTAAAAAGAAATACTTAAGTATAGAAATACTGGACTCAAACACCAAACAGTGCAAGCAGTGCAAAAGAAGCTAACCTTTTTATTTCAGTGATATTAAGTACCATTTTAGTATCATTGTTGGGATAACTTGCTGTGTATAGCAATTTAGGAAACAACAGTCCGAGCAATTCAACATGTTATTGTCTCGTCCACCCGTCCCCCAGCTGTGACCACTTGAGGTGACGCAGGTAACACCAAAACTACTGAGAACATTCAATTAATCCACATCAGAAAACAGGTTAAAACCCAGAATACTTCACAAAAAATAACAACAAAGAGAAGGAATTCATAAAAATGAACCCGGTTGTTTAGTTTGTATACCTGAAGTGAAAATAGCAGATAAGACACTTCTCTCCGAAGAGCTTGTGAATATAAGTGAAATAAAAGCAGCATTGAATATACAGAATGGTTGTTTCCTTTAACCTTCAGCTCAGTCAATTAAAAATATATATAAATGTAAGTTAATTAGTGAAATCATTCTAGAGTATTTCTTAATGCCTTTACCTTGGTAAAAATGAGTTATTCACGAGGAGGGGGAAGTCCCTGAATTGACTGAGCTGAAGGTGAAATGGATGGATTTGTGAAACACGGACATTTTGAGCAGTTAACTGAGGTACAAAGTGTCGAAAGCATCCTTCCTCAGTAGCCGACATACAGGACCATGTTGTGAGCTGGGAATTATGAAATCACATCTGTGTTCGGACGACTTCCATCATTTCTCCAAAATTTTAAATAAATTTCTCAAACAACTTTTAGTTTTTTAAACATTTTGGGAAATGCACTTATTACACTTTCTGGTAATGGGCTAGAAGAGAAGATTGATACCACTCATGTGAAAACGGTGAGTATGAAGCTACCATGAGCAGCCTGTTAGCTTAGCTTAGCAAAGTGGAAAACAGCGGGAAACAGATTTAGCTTGACTCACTCTAACGTCAACGAACTCCACTACCAGAAAACATAAAGCTCGCTATTAACACAATATATGTTGTTTGTTTCCTCCGTACAAAAACTGAAGTCTAAAAACTACAAGTTACCATTTTACGAGGGGTTTTCATGGCTGTTTCTGTGTTTGGTTGCCAGTCAACCCACGCACATAACCACCCCAAAAAAGGCAAATTTCTGGTTTTACACTTTTTATACAGATTAAACAAATGACATATAATCTTAATTAAGAAGTGCTGGTAGGTGGATTTTGTGACCCTTAGGCTGAGCCAGGATAGCTGTTACCCCTTTTTGCAGTCTAAGTGACTGCTAGCTGTAGCTTTGTATTCAAGTAAGTTGTGAGACAAGTTTGGATCTGCTAATCTAACGTTTGGCAAGAAAGTGAATAAGTGTACCTGCAAAAATGTCAATCAGTTCTTGTAAAATTTAAGCTTTTGCTATATGTAAATAACTTTAAAAAAAATCCATAATAGCAGATGTTCACCTTTAGTTCTCAGCTCAGAGGAGAAGCATTGCCTTGTGCAAGCAAAATTTTGGCATCTGACAGCTCTACACAGAGCATCACCCTCACATACATAGGAAAGGAGAATATTCATGAAGGCTGGTATGCATAGTAGTATACGCAAATGTCTACCTTTTATTTACGTTATATCTATTCTGCAGTCAGTATGTACTATAACCAGTTTACATTAAGGTGTAACATCCACACAAGCATGCGCTTGTCCTTACAACACCTATACTACACTGGTTGAAAACAGAAAAGCATTGCCGGTACTAGAACAGTCAAAGCAATGCATTCGGTCCATAGAGAGGAATAACCTGATAGGTCACTTTTATGACAACATTGTCAAAAAGAGAACTGGATGTGATGCATGGGGGGAAAAAACACTGATGTGGATCAACACACTCTTCAAAAACCAACAAAATGAGGTACAAGGTCAAAAAACAAGTCAGATGTTTTCTTGGCAACAATTTCATCCTTTAAAGGTTAAACGAACGCTGCTGAACGTCTACCAAAATCTGCCGTCCACAAGCTCAACAAGCTGATTAAAGAATGAGGCTGGCAATATTCTATCATATTCTTAGTTTCAACAAATCCAGACCAAAACCAGCAATGAATTGATTCTAGAGATGCAACAATTAATCGATTAGCTGTCAACTATTACATTAATCACCAACTTGTTTGAATAAAAACTTCTCTGTTTCCAGCTTCTTATATGTGAATATTTTCTTGTTTCTTTACTAAGCTATGACAAAAAAAAAAAAGACATTTGAGGACGTCATCTTGGGCTTTGGAAAACACTGTGACAATTTTCTGATTTTACAGAACTAATCGATTAAATAAATAGACAGATGACTATGAAGTCAGTTAGTTGCAGCCTTAATTGATTCTACTAATTCATATTGTCCGTGTGGCCAAATATTGATATATCTTATTCCTCTGTGCCACTGTAGTTTTTCTGTATTAATCCCATGCTGTTGTAAACACTCACGGCTAAACGTAGTCCCCAACAACTTCACTATTTACACGTTTGAGTAATGGTTGCTACAGACTACAGTGGCCAGGTGTTATAGGAAATTAAAGAGCCTTTTTTAAAATGAACCTGTGTATTTGTGAGCTCTTAGTAAAGATTAACGTCTTCAGTAAGAGCCCATGGGCTCGGGCTGAGTGCCACAAACAAGGTAGGGAAGTCAGAAAGTACTCTATGTAGAAGATTCAGAATAATGCCAGCCTTATCTTATAGGGAAGAAATATGTAATTTTAAGTAGAATTTACTTAGCAAAAGTATAAAAATCTTGTAACACTGGTTTGTACAGGAAGTGGGTCTGGAAAATGTCAGGGTGGGATACTTTGGAAGCTTAGATACTGACAGCAGCTGGACTTTTCTATTTTCCAGACAGCACAAAGTCTCCATTTACAGGCATAAGATAAAAACACACAAACTGGGAAGGGAAACAGTGACCGCAGGATCAAACAAATCAAACACCGTGAACAAGTAGTGCCCGACATAACACACCAATAAAACCACTAAAAACCAAACCAAAACCAAGACCACGAAGGCGACAACAGGGTGAAGGAAAACAAAAAATGTAGGTAAAGCAGAAAGGCATTGAAGATGAGGTCCTTGAAGTCGAGGGTCAAAGTTCAGATTGTATGAGCAGAGAAGCAGCACCTGTAGAAAAGGCATGAGCACAGTGGAGCAGCTGAGAACGACACGATCTGCAGCAGAGAATGCCGTGTCGAGACGATCAACAACAATGCAGACGGCAGACACAAGCGCCTGTTTCTTGTTTGTCTCCTTAGAATTAATATCTGACTGTTTATCTGTTTGCATCCTTAGTGTTTTTGTCCCGAGACAGCAACATCTGGTTGTGCCGAGTCTCAAAATAAGTCAAAGTTTTCCACTGCTATAGACACCAAAATTAATCCTTTAGTATGAAAAAGAGCCACAGACGAACTGCATCTCTTGATTTAATGATCAAGAGGGTTGGATTTCCTATCCTCAGTTTTAATAGGAGTTAGTTAAATTTCTTGAAGTTCAGGGTCAGAGAGGCAGAAAGTTTTCATCCACTTCTGCAGCCTGGTCAAGGGCCCACAGCTTAAATCTTCTCCTTTTTTCATTTTTTTTTTTAAATTCACATCAGTAACCGTCAGCTTACAGTTCACACCCAAACAAACTCAGTCAGCTTCACAGCTGCAGACCTGGGTCTAGAAGTACTTAAAATCTTTTTTAAGGTTTGCTTTATCCCTTTTAGGTGGCAGATGGGTGGAGTTTTCTCAAGGGATTGTCTGGCGGAGGGTTCAAAAAGTCCCAATATTCCAGTAGTACCGTGCGTCAGATTATATGAACTATCTGCATTTAGTAAATCCCACCCATCTGTACCACTTCAGCACTTTAAAACAAATGCTAGGGAATGTTATTTGGGGTTCTTAAAGATACAATTTTTTTGAAAAGTTGAATTTCCTTTCATGGTTTTGATATAATTTATAATGGATAAAAGGATACCAAGAAAGCCCTATTCTTATATATTATATATAATCTTTGCACAACATAAATCTGTATATCTTAGATGAGTTTAAAATCATGGAAAATATAACAGTATTCTGGGGACATTTTGAGGCCTTCTTCTACACATTCTAGATCTGTGCAGAAACCCTGATTAGCACTTCTTTATCCAGGTCTGCAGTGCATCGTTCTTTGATAGCATCGGGTGGCTAAAACTTGGGCTGGTAAAGGGCAACGCGTCCACTGAGGCAGCCCGAGGCCAGCTGGCAGTGTGTTGGGGAGAACTTTGTGGTGAGCACCACATCGCTGTGCGAGTAGATGGAGCGGATCTCCCTGAGGCAGCTGGTCTGAACGGGCAGGCAGTCGGCCAGCTCGCCGCAGTTCTCATCAAAGGCGAGCAAGCGGACGCCGTAGCCATACGGGGAGCAGATGAGTCGTCCGTCAGGGCTGAAACACAACTCTTTGATGTAGCCCCTGCCGACGTTTGCCTCCTCGATGTAGTGGGTGAGGCGGAGGGAGCAGCGGGGGGACACCAGCGGACGGGTGGGCGCTCCCTCCTGGAACTCATACACACACGTCCACTGGAGAAAGACAGGAAGAAAGGTAGACATGCAGGGTTAGATGTAGTCAGTGTCACATACTGAGGGCTGAAACTATTAATCATGTTGGTGTCATCACTGGAAAGACACTTGACGTTGGTCAGGGAGCCACAGTGAAACCAACCAACCATTAGTGGCTTTTTGAATGTGATAAGACAAGAAAATTCACAAAATCCAACAGTAGAACTGCCCTTTAAAAAATATTTATAGGTGATTTGGCCAAATTGTCTTATATTTTGTTCCTGGTGGTTATTGGAGATACAGCAGTAAATTTAGTTTAAAGATAAGTGATGTTTTGATTGAATGAGCTCCTTGAAGTACCCACGATAAAGGCAGCTTTGTCTTGCAAAACACTGATAATTAATTTTTGTATCTGATCTGTGTGTGAGTGGAGATGCATATCAGACCTCAATACTTTTTTTCATACCTACTGAAATCATAATAGTATACTACTTATTCTTTTATCAACCACTAATCTGTTTTAAATGTTGCCAATTTCAGATTTAATTTATTATTACTTTTATATGAATGCTTGTGTTTGGACAATTATCATCATTGAACCAAAAAAGCGTAAAAATCTTACATAAGTTTAGGTTTAGGTACTGATACCTTATCAGTACCTAAATTAAATATTAATAATATTTTTTTGTATTTTATTATTTGGGTATAGCTTTCAAATGATGATCATCATCAAGAATAAACCCAATTTTTAAAAACTGTGGCTACACTACACCAACAAAGGTTCAACAGAGGTCATTAAGGACTTAATAGATGCATAAAAGGTGTCTCACTTTGTTTTTATATCTATAAAACAAGATTGAGACATGTAGCAAGGTGATTTAGGATCATTTGCTTTGAGACAACAGGTCTATCCTACAGCTAAATGTTTCTCACCTCCTGGTCGTCCATGTTACTAGAGCATCGGATGAGCGTGGCCCAGCCTTTAGGATGGAGCTGCAGGGAGGTTATGCAGTTTCCTCGGTCTCTCTCTCCGGGGATCTCTGGAGTCAAAACCTCTAGGCTGTTCCTGGGAGAAAGACCTGCAAGAACAAAGTCTGTGAGAACTTTATAGTCTATCCTTATTACTTTGGCAGAAGAGAACCTCAGTTGGCACCTGTTAAGAACGTCATGATTGTTTCTGACCTTCTCTATGAGGGTGGATCTTGCTAGAGTCGTTTCCCTGGCGAGGAGTTCCAGCTGACCTGGATGCTGACGTGCCTCCATCTACAAAATCACAACGGGGCCAAAAATAATTTTCTTTAATTTCTTAAAGTTCTAATCATTTAACCATTTAGTCAACAACAGTAATAATGATAGAATGAAGTTAATTAAGCAGTTTTCTTAATTCATTTGTGCAATGGCTAAGAATGTATAACATTTGAAACGGCATCAAATCGAAACAACCACGTAACTTTTTGTATTTATGAATCTGTACTGAAATATTGTTTTACCTCATAAAATTACTCAACCATCAAAATTACAGCTCATTCTGACTAATCTACCAAATTGATTAGTGTTCAAAACATGTAAGCGTCACAGAAAGGAATTAAAACAGTGAAAAACAGTGGATTTTTTTCAGTTTAAATAATTGTAATTTTAAGTGTTCAGGAAGACTGTGATCTGACCTGAGCTGAGGGGAGTCCGACGGGCTCGCAGCATGCGGTAGCTGCCCACTTCGAGGGACTGGGTGAGGTCCAGGTCGTGGAGGATGAGCAGGTACCCCGAGGAAGTGGAGATGAGCATCTTGGAACAGTCGGGTGTCAGGCGCATCCTCATTAGGTAGCGCGTGTGGAAGAACTTTTTATGCGGGCAGCCGTCCTCTGTAAACCTGCAGACGAAGGACAATTACAGAACGCTTAAAGAGGCAACCTGATGGCGTTCTCTTAAATAATTCGATGTAATTCTGGTTAAAAGGGTTTGCTTGAGGCGGGGAGGCAGACAGGCTACAGTTACAGAAACTTTAGAATCAGCAACTTTTAGAAGTTCTTCACAGCCAAAAATCCCATTTACCCCAAAGTTATGAGGTTGCAGGTTTTATTTGATAGCGGGGAGAAAGAAAGTGGACTGTTAAAAAGTCAGGGATGTATTGTTTAGACTTTTATGTGAAGCTCCTTCTACAGCATGACGTAAACACCAGAACAGGAGGTAAAAGTGACTGGATTGTGACACAAATGCAAGAGACAAAACAATCATTTTTCTGCATTTACAAATATTGGAAGTGAAGAAACAAAACTTGACTAGCTGATTGATAATGGATTAATCATTAGTGTAATATTTTAATGGGAAAAAAATTTATTTAAATTTGAGCATGTGCATCTTTTCTTTGTTTTAATCTCATTATGTGACAGACCGGAGTTTATATATAGTGGTGGTGATATCATAAAAGGCAACATAATGAACATTTTAAAGCATTTGTCCGATCACTCATCATCTCAGTAAAGGTGCAGAGAACACAAAGACACAATCCCCAAAGCATTAAGTATTCATAATGTCCCTCATATTTACTGTGATGCTCACATCATCTAAACACACAAACCTGTTAGTGTCCCATGTGATGACGTTGCCGTCGAAGCCAGACGTGACGAGGAGACGAGTGTTGGTGTCATACTCGATGTTCTTCACCCAGCTGGCGTGGCCATGCAACGAGCAAACCTTTGAATTCAGTTTACGGAGATCCCATAATGCAATTGTGGTGTCGTCAGAGCAGGTGGCAAACAAACGATTGTCCAAAAACCTGCAGGGCACAGATAGTCAGGGAGATTTCTAACTTAATATTCTCTGCAGACATGAATATAGGCAGCCGCTTGGTCCCTTTAGTCGTTTTTATTGGCCTCTGTACTTCATATCCTGACAAGTAGCTCAATCTGATGCACTTTGGACAATAAAGAGGATTTAAAGGATCATGTTGCCATCCTGAATCTTTTTATGTTTCACTGCTTTGAGCTTCCCTTCATCCCTTGCCTGGTGTGGATGCAGGTTTTGCACGCTCACTTTGTAAACCCTCCCTGGATGTTTTAAGATTAGAAAAATGCACCTTATGTTGTTGACACAGTCCTCATGGGCATCCGTCAGGGTTTTGATGTGTCTGGATGAGATGGGATCAAACAGCAGGACTTCAGTCTGCTCACAGGCCACAGTCAGCACAGACCTGAGCAGAGCAGACACACAAATTAGAGACACAGGTTTTTTTTAACAGTATGTTTTTCTACACATAAAGACAAACAACAACAATACCAACAACACACAAGAACTTAACGTCTGACTTAGTTCCATAATATAGAATGTATTATATAAAGCACATGATATACTCAAACAGATAATTATACATATGTTGTGGAAATATAAATGGGAAAGTAGCAATACTCTGTCTCATTACAATCAACAGTGATGCAACAAAAAGAAGGGAAAATAAATAATAACAAAAACATTTTGCATTTTAGATATTCATCTCCGAGCAATATATAACCCCTGGCTGCAAATGTAAGAATTATCAGGGAAGGACCAAAAAGTGAAGTGTGAAACAACAGAGAAAAGGTTTCTTCTTTTTCAATTCCTGGACATCATTCTAAGATTTACAACACTGTATGGATCAAGAACATAGATGCAGAGGTAAATGAAAATATTAATTAATAAAACAACCCCCTGACCAGTGACTTTCCAAGGACAAAACAATCCCCCAAACACTTTTTTTGTGCAGGAAAGACTTGTTCTGCTGTCACATAAGGCCACAAACAAACTTGACCCAGACTGGACACAGCTTGACCTTGTTTGGCTGCAGGATTTACTTCCTAAATCTGCAGTCTGTCATCCAGGCTTAAACCCTAGGTGTACGCTCTAGTTGAGCTTACTGTGAGTAGCTTTTGGAAGACCTTCCAAGTTTTGTTTAGAGAAATTCAAGAACGTTTTGGCTGTCAAACTGTCATGTTGTTAACTAAATGCTTACAGTTAAAGAAAATACTGACTAGTTTAAACTATGTATGTTTCAACATAAATATCAACCAGTGGGCTTTCCTTTGCACGTGTTACGTTAGTGGGCCTTATATGGTCAGAGTCCAGGGAGATTAAACATAATGAGGGTAAATTTGATGATGTGATTCAAGCACTTTCCAGGAAATTTACCCAACCGTTTTCAAACCATTCAAGTGTATTGTTTAACACTTCAATTATTTTCCAGGACAAGTGGGAACCCAGTGAAGATGGAGTCCGGGTGAAAGGCCGTAAAAGTGTTCTTACCCGTCGGGGGAGTACTCCAGGTTGAAGACCGCTCCGTGGGTCTGCGTGCTCAGGTTGATAGACTCCACAGCCGGATTCATAGAGCAGTATAAACTGGTCATTGTCCTGAAGTTATCCCTAGCCGGGTCCACAAACACCCCTCGTCTTATTGTCCTGCTCTGCAGCCAGGAAAACAGGCTATTCCCCCTGCGGCTATCGATGCTTGAGTCCCCGCCGCTCCCTGTCTCCGGCGCGGCGGCCGGTTGGCAGGCGGGCTCTCGCTCCTCGGATACCGGAGACCTCGCACTGCGCTCGGGACGGTCCCCGCTGCTCCCCGCGCGCGAAGGAGGACCCTCCGGAGCGACTTCATCTTCCACGTCCGAGCCGTCGATGTCAGTGTCCTCCTCTTTGTCGGAGACGGTGCCGCTGTTGGGCCTGTCCTGCGACTCGTCGGCGTCCTCGCTGTCGCTCTGGCGCTCCGAGCTCATTGTAGCTTCTCCAGCGTTCACACAGCGGTCTGTGGGGCGCAGCGTCTCGGCTCTACGGCGAAAAGTTGACTGGCTCCGGTCACCTAACGAGCATGAAACCGCGTCTCCCTCCACCCCTTTAATATGTCATGGTAGTGGATTGTAGCTGCATATGTTACGCTGGTCAAATTGTATTTTGTTGTCGGACTTGGCAGCGCCTTATTATCGCCGCGCGTCAGCCCAAACACAGTTAGCTGAAATGCGACCGGAAGTGTACATATTTAGCCTTCAAAATAAACGCGCAACTTCGTTTTCCATAAGAATACTACGTGTGCGCGATAATTAAAAACAAAGCAAATCAGAATGGTTACTTATTCGTTTTTAACCCAATATTATTTATATTTAATCGGTTCTACGAATTAAATTACGTACTAGCAAATCATGTTTCCTTTAATAAATATTTTAAGCTGAAGTATCCGGACGGAAGTGTCATGTTTTTATTCTAATTAGCTTGATACTTTTCCTACTCACCAAAACAAACGCAAAATGAAAAGAAATGACGAAGTTCCGCTTCCTTGTCCACTTTGAGGTCCATTAACAGTTCGGTTGCTGCCATCTGCTGGATAAATACAAGTTATTTTGTTTAACACCTTAGGCTACAACTAAAAATGACGGAGAAAATGAACTTGGTACATATTGGTGAACTTAGTTTTCGTGTTGATTCTCACAAGGCTGTGAGGGAATGAACTGGCAGGCATGAGGAGCCACTGGGGATTTGTAAAAAGGTTCAGTATACAGTAGTGCCTATTGCACAATGAAATGCAGTTATAGCCTCCTTCATGCTACACACAGACATCTAAAAACAAATATTCAATTCTTTATTAAACCAGATTTTTTTCCTTGCACAGCACCAATAGTCAGGTGGTAATAGGTCGCAGGGCTTAGCAATAAAAAAAAAAAATCAAACATAAGCCACAACACACAGAAAATACTGCTATATTTATTTATATTTATTGTTGTAGGCTAATAGTACCATTTTTGGAAGGAAGAAAATGGAAAACTAAATTATCCAACGAAGGTTGAAGTCAAGGGCAGCTGGACTTGGTTGAAGATACTAGAAGACGTTTCGTCCCTCATCCAAGGGACTTCTTCAGTTCTGACCGACTGGTAGGGAAACTCAGCAATTTAACCTCAGTGGGGTCGATTGCCAGGATCGTTGATACTGCTGGTTCGTTGGTGTTCCTGGCTGTTTTAACGACAGTCGTTATGATCGTTTGGACTACCTGAGGCCAAGACTGAACGACCATCTTTGGTATCTTCACCTGAGGCCAATAGGTTATGTTTGTTGAGTTTCCTGGGAAGTGATGAAAGGACAGCATTGTAAGTGGAGGATAAGTGGTTCAGCGATGGCTTCTCAACCTGGGTGTAGATGGTTTCCTTGACACCTCTTTCAAACCATCCATCTTCTCTGTCTAAAATGTGCACCTGGTGGTCTTCAAACGAGTGTCCTCTGTCCTTCAGATGTAAGTAAACTACAGAGTCTTGACCTGAGGAGTTGGCCCTTCTTTGTTGAGCAATGCGTTTGTGAAGTGGTTGTTTAGTCTCCCCAATATACAGGTCTGTGCATTCCTCACTGCATTGGGCCACATACACTAGATAGCTTTTCTTGTGTTTGGGTGTGCGGTCCTTGGGGTTTACCAGTATCTATCTTAGTGTGTTCAGTCAGAACTGAAGAAGTCCCTAGGATGAGGGATGAAACGTCTTCCAGTATCTTCAACCAAGTCCAGTTGCCCTTGACTTTAACCTTCGTTTGATAACTATGACCTGGATGACTGAGAATCTTCACAGACAAAACTAAATTATATTTACAAGGACGCTATACAGATATGTATGTGAGTAATATAAGTTAATGTGCAAATAAAAACGTTAGTTATAGTAAGAATGGAAAGGTAGTGAACAGGCTGGGTAGCCTATTGTTTTTTTTTATCTGCACTGGCATTTCACTTCTCTGATATCACTGATGTTCTGTAGATTGGTACCAATAACTTATTAAATGTGTTCAATACAATTAGAATGTACTGCCAACAATCCTATTTGCATTGTGAATGTGACGTGCATCAGGCCAAAGTAAACCATCTGAAGACAAAAATAACTATAAATTGTAAACAATAGAGAAAAAGCTTGTGAGTGAAGGAAAGTTACAGACATTTCAATTAGCGGGCTGCAGGTGAGGCCATCATAAAGTTTCACATACATTACATACAAGTTATAGTGTCTACTGGGCAATTACCACATTTATAAAGCCAATATTTCAGCTTCTACCTATTTTACTGCTGTGTTGAACTACAAAGTGTCTGTAATTCTAAGTTTCAAGGGGGGGAGCCTTTAAGAAAAGTAAAATTGTTGATAAAACTTTTATACTTACAACTTTAACAGTTCCTAACATTTCCTGGCTAATGTAGCCTATATGCATGATATTCAAATTCCCATCAAAACCCAAACAAAGTAGGCATAGTGCTTTATGTTGTTACTTTTGTTGGTCTTGATTACATGTGTGTATGCTATTAAGTACAGGGGTTTGGTGAAGATGTTATTTCCCTTGGCACCCCTAGAACGTGATGACAGACTTGACTGTATATTCAAATTTTGACATGCCGGGACAGTAGATCTATAGGATTGTTGCACAAACAGCACACTGCCTGGAGGCGCTTTTACTTGAATGTGAGCCAAAATTACAGTTTGTGTTGTGGTCGGCCTACCATGTTGGTGTTTGCATGCCTCGACACTGTGCCCGGTTGTGTGTGTGTGTGTGTGTGCGCGCGCGCGCGCATATTCTTCTGCTAACTTCGCTGCGGTGTAGAAAACCACTGTGCGTTGCGGAGAATAAAGTATAGGTCTAAATCCAATTAACTTGACCGCCATTACAAATGTGTTTTGTTTTAACTGCTACTAATTATGGAGACAAAACGGGCGACATGGTGCATTTCTGGCTTGAGCAGGTGGCGAGACACTGAGGGCAAATGAGGCAGGGGCTGACTGCTGGGATGCACGTATGATTACACAGACATTCACGTGTACGCGCGCACACGTAAACGCTGGCTCATACATAAATGAGAGTGAGCTGAACCCTTTCTGGTGCCGACGGCAAAAATGACAAGTACGCGGGCTGCTGCGCTTCATCCAAGCGGAGCCAGTTGCACGGTTTTACGCGCAGTGGTAGGTCCGATCTCATCCAGAAGCACCCCGAGCCTTCTTGACTTTGTCCTAATCACATTAGTGATGTTGCTCGTCCCAATCCAGCCAGCATCAGCTCACCCTCAGTGTCTGGACTTCGAGCCACCTTTCATACCTTCGTGGCACCTGGAGTTTTGCACGCAGTACGAGCAGTTTGGGTGCTGTGACCAGAGGACGGACAACATGATCGCGGAGAGATACTGGGACATTATTGACCAGCTGGAAGTGGCAGGTTATGAGCTCTGCGCAGATACACTGAAGGAAATCATGTGCCAGGTAAATATATTTTCTTCTCTAAAGGTTGGACTGAGTGCTATGAATTGGTATAAAAGTTATTTCACAGAATAAAATATTGTTCATGCTCTGCCTCTGCAGAACATTGTCCAATCTAGATAGCCCTACAGGAAACCTGTGATTACAATTTAACATGCTCAGTCTACATCTCTCAACTTTTGAATCACTTTCAGTTTTATTTAGGGGAGACCAGGTATGGTTGTAACATGGGGAGAGTTGTAACAACACCAATTCCACCAAATAGAGATAAGATAGGAGTGAGGTGATAATTTCAGTATTTACCTACTTCCTCCCCAATCAGGCATGGTGGTTATCAAGTCTGGAAAGAGGTACATTCAGAATATATAGTATATAGTATATAGTATAGTGTTTTTCAGGCAACATGTGATGCATTTTTTCCTTTCTAATTTCAAGACACTATGGTAATACAGTTAGCTAAACACTGGCTGACAGGGGTGGCGTGGGTTGTAACACTTCCTTAAAAAGTGTTACAACCATCCATGATACATAAAACTAGGTACTTTCTTGATTTTATTTTTTTCCAGATTGCCCTATGCAGTCTGGGCCCACCAAACCCGCGCTCCAGGGTTACCAGCATTAAATTGTCAGAACTGTGACCAGTACTCCCCATTCACATGCTGTACACATGTTGGCGTATGTATCATCACTCGACCTTTTCCGTACTCAGTCTCCGCTGGAGGAGAGGGTAGAAAAGTGTACGGGCAGCTTGTGAGAAGTGCCTGTGTGCAAGAAAAAGTCCCGGTACGCCAAAGAGTAAAATATAGAAGTGCTGGTATACGTACCGGTGAATACCGGCCCACTTCAAGCACTGACTGAATAAGAATATACACATATTGACACACACACACGCACACACACCTCTTTTTAGTTAGACCTAAGGATGTACAGAGATGTTCTTTAATTAATTACATTTTAGTAGTATTTATTATGTATACTTTTAAGTAGGTTTATTCTATATATAAATTTACATACACATACTGTACATGCACGTGAGTCATCAGACAAAGTCTGTTACAGCAAAAGTGAAACATTGTTCTTTGATATCACTACCTGTTTTGGAAGATTATCATGTAGTGTGGCATCTATTTTTGATTCTTTTGTGTGACTGTTACAACTTACCCCAGCATATGTTACAACCTACCCCGCTATTGGGGCAGGTTGTAACAAGGGAACAAAACGCATTTGACATCAAGTCACGAGGTCTGTGATATTATTGTAAAGGATTTAATTGGTGCCATTTGTGAGAAATGTGAGTACTTTGTTTAAAAATTTGAGAACTCTAGCTACAAAATTCAGTGAGTTATAGTTGCTGAAGCAAAAAGTGTTACAACCATACCCGGTCTCCCCTATATTAAAACAATCATTAAGCTTATAAGACTTATACTTGTAAAAGAAATTGAGAACTCAATTTATGAGACATGTGATTCTCTAGGTCAAATCTAAAAAGGGCTCCAATCCAGAGTCTTTATAATGATTCAGAAAAAGGAATAATCTTAAATTCCCATTAACAAGCACTTCTAGTAACCACTATTGAGGTCTGGAAGGTAAACAAGCCCTTTTTTGAAAACCATCCTCGCTTCAACTTTGATCTAATGTCAGAATTGGGCTGACCAAGCCCTTCTGCTCAGCCAAAGTGCCCCCTTAACGTTAAACTCCTGTCTTACCAGTGCCCTGAAATGTCTTATAATAAGTAATAATTAGATAATTAGTACACTGTAGTGTCTCGTGTTTTCCCCATCTAGGAATGCTCTCCATATGCTGCCCACCTCTATGATGCTGAGGACCCGTACACACCTGTCAGAGAACTACCTGGCCTTTGCTTTGGCTACTGCTCTGAGTTTCTTGGAAAATGTCATCATGTGGTTAAATATCTAACTGAGAACCAGCTGCTGCGGGACACTGCTGAGCGAGATGTTACCACGTTCTGCAGCATAGTAGACTTATCTGACCGGGACTACTGCTATCCCAATGTTTTGAAAAGCCCCGACCTCAACAGCAACCTGGGAGCGGTGGTGGAGGACCCCAGAGGGTGTCTCCAGGTGTGCTTGACAGAGGTAGCGAACAACCTCAGGAATCCCGTGTTGATGCTACACAGTGGCGATGACACACATCGCATGTTCATCGCAGAGCAGGTGGGCTTCGTGTGGGTTTACCTGCGTGACGGCAGCCGGCTGGAGAGCCCCTTCTTGGACATGAGTGGGGAAGTAATGACCACGCCCTGGCTGGGGGATGAAAGGGGCTTCCTGGGCATGGCCTTCCATCCCAAGTACCGTGACAACGGACGCTTCTTCATCTACTACTCTATCCAGGTCAACAGTAAGCTGGAGAAAGTCAGAGTCAGTGAGATGAAGGTGTCTGCCTACGATATGAACATGGCTGATCCTGACTCAGAGAGGTATGCAAACAGGAAATTTATTATTTTTGTTCTTTTTATAGCATCAAAGTTTGGTTGATGTGTAGGTCTGCACTTATAATTACCCTTTGAAAGAAATATATAGGGCTATACTGTCAAATACCCCCTCAGGTGTATCTGCACCAAAGCGTGCATAAACATGTTCTGAGCTTAATGCAGTAAGTCACTTCACAGTTGGCCCAAACTTTTCTGGGGCCCTCAGCTAAATTAAACTTTTTTTCAGGTAAGAGCAGGGCCGGCGCTGACAATGTTGGAGCCCTATGCGAGATTTTAGATTTAGATTTTTACTACCTGCTCTTTACTCTTTACTGTGCATTAGCCTGTGTTATTGCTCTGCTGATATGGTAGTATCTATTTCAGACCGTCTGACACAGAAAAGAAGATGGAAACCAAAACTGACAGAAAACACTTAATTCATAAATCTCACACAAATGTTAACTTCAGCACCTCCTATAAAGTGCAGCTCACAGTCCCAAACAGAGCAAGTTTGTCCCTGATTTTTGCAAAACTCTACTTTACCATTCTTTCAAACACTGGCTGCGACTCAGAGCGAGGTGGGTCCACTTGACTAGCTACTATTGTAGCATATGCTGGTGACGGATGAGCTGGTAGTGTTGATCCAGTTGAAAACTTTCTCTTGCGGCGCCACCCTGATATTTTACACCCTATGTTGCCTATGCTACAGGCTGAGTTATCTACACTCAATGTAGCAATGTGCAGCAATTAAAATAACTCAATGAAAAAAAAAGAAAGCACAGATAAAATGTAGCTACAACCACATTAAGATGTTATGAATTTAAGACACAGTCACTGACTTTGTTATAGTCCCCTGAAATACCAAAATGTGGTATAGCACCTGAACATTTCTCAAGAAGCTAAATACCACTCTCATGTCTACGCGGTAAACATGTAGCTACTGCCAGTAGTCCGTTAGCCTAGCTTAGCATAAGGACTGGAAGCAGGGGAAACAGCTAGCCTCATTCTCTCCAAAAGTAACAATCTTTCTACCAACACCTCTAAAGTTCACAAATGAACACCTTATATCTCTTTTGTTTAATCAATACAAACATTCACCTCCATTGTTTTGGTGGGATAAATCTCTAAACCTTAGCTCAGCATTTGCAGATATGGCTAGAGGTAGGAGAAACAAATCAGTTTCTGCACTTTGGGTGAACCGACTGTAACACCTGAGGCCTGCTCTGTTATTACAAATTTTCCTGTTAGAAAAATAATTGCTACATGGAATGAACACCAAAGCATCATAGCTAAAGAAGTAAAGGCTGAGTGAAAAATGACAGCCAGATATTTATGTCTGAAAAACCACCTGAATGTGGATGTGCCTTTACTGATCTGCATTCTTTTTGCATTCAGGGTCATTCTAGAGATCGAGGAGCCGGCTGCAAACCACAATGGAGGCCAGCTGCTGTTTGGTCTCGATGGATATTTGTACATCTTCACTGGAGATGGTGGAAAGGCTGGGGATCCATTTGGGAAGTATGGCAACTCACAAAACAAGTAAGATGCTTCAGGTTTCTTCAAGTGTGAGGAAGAGTGAGGAGGAACGAAGCAGAAAGCGGTGGTTCCTAACCTTTTTTGTCGGAAGCACTATCAGATAAACTCATGTGCCTCTTCATCATTAAACTAGATGTCATTTATAAATATAAATCATATACAAGTCTCTACTGTTAGTGTTTTCATCATAAAGTTTAATTGTCAGTATTTAGATAGTGCTGGCCTAAAAAACAATGATGATAGAAAAGAGAATGAAAAATGATTTTACTTAGTTTTACTTATGCATATTTGTTGAAAAAAGATTTTATCATAATTGTTTTTAATGTTCTACCTAAGATTTGTTATGTGATTCACTGTTTGGCAAGTGTTTGTCATGTTCTCAACATAAAGAACAGTTTAAAACCACAATTAACTGGTCAAAACAAAAAGCAACTTGAAAGAAATAATGATTTGACATTTATAATTTTTTTTACCTGGTTGGTAATAACTGCAGTAGAGGGCCTCTCAACTATTGCTAAACCCCATTTTTTACTACCCAGGAGTGCTCTGTTGGGAAAAGTACTCCGCATTGATGTAGATGGAAGTGACTCCAGTGGGAAGCACTACAGGTTCCCCCCTGATAACCCATTCCTTGGTGACCCAGATGCCCGGCCGGAGGTGTATGCATATGGCGTCAGAAACATGTGGCGGTGCTCTGTGGATCGTGGAGACCTGGTCAGTCGCTATGGCAGGGGCAGGATATTCTGTGGAGATGTGGGTCAAAACCGCTATGAGGAAATTGACATTATTGTAAAGGGAGGAAACTATGGATGGAGAGCCAAAGAGGGCTTTGAGTGCTATGATGTGAAGCTGTGCCACAACTCCTCCTTGAGTAAGTAGTTTTGTTCATGTTAAACTTTTCTAATTGTAAAAAATAACTATTTTCTGTCACCACCTGTTATTTCCGTCATTATGTGCTGTTTTTTATTTAATTTTGATGCTTCAGATTTTTGTCAAATTCAGTGCATCTTTCTCTGCCACAACAGATGACATCCTCCCTATATTTGCATACAGCCATCATGTTGGGAAGTCTGTGACAGGGGGATATGTGTACAGAGGATGTGAATCACCCAATCTGAACGGCCTGTACTTTTTTGGAGACTTTATGAGTGGGTAAGATTGTGTCAATGTGAGCCGAATAGTTTCCTCCAACCGTTGGGTGAAATAAAATCTTTTTCTGTCAGATTTTCAGGAGTAATTTAAAACAGACTAGATCTTCTTAGCTTGTTTGCTCAGCTGGTGTGCATTTTTTTACTAAATTCAAGCCACATCACTTGAGTCTACGGGCTGATATGATAATGTTTGACTTCAATATCGATCCACTGATATTTAACCGATACAAATTTTTGGTCTCAAATTTGATTTCTTAACTTTTCATACATTTATATTTGAGGTTTGACATGGGTGTTTTATGCTTGCACTCATGCCTCGACTTGAGACTGATGACCTGAGAATCATTTAGGACTCTGGCATAGTTTAGTTTGACAATCTAAGTGTATCGACCAGAACATTGCTGTACCTCCTTTCACTTTCATCTGACTTGTCCATGAGTTAAAGTAGACCTGTGGAGTTCTGCAAGAAGGTTAAAATTAATTCCAGTCTAGTCTCTTATTGCCACAGTTTGACAAAATGTGAACTAATGATCAGGATCATCCTGATGTATCAGGCAAGTTTTACTTAATTTAAAGGAATAGGTCGAGGTATGGGGAAATTGTCTTATTTGTTTTTGTGTTGACAGTTGAGAGATGAGAAGGTCGATACCTTTCTTATTTCTGTATACTGAATATGAAGTTGTGGCCATCAGGTTAACTACTTGCTAACTGCTTAGCTTACCATAAAGAAACAGGGGGGAATAGCTAGCCTGGCTCTATTCAGAAGTAAAAAAGCTGAAGCTCACTAATTAACATGTATCTTTTTATTTAATATATATACAAAAACAACAATTCACCGTTTTACAGGGGTTTTTATTTGTCAACTGGGAGAAGTGCCTTCCGGCAGTCTCCACCAAGAAACAGTTTTAACCCCCCTTAAAATCATAACTTATTGTTTTTTACACTTCACATTTTTCTGTTTTAAAAGCAAATGAGATAAACAGTAGCTGTTTACTTCTGCTTCCAGTCTTTACGCAAAGCTCAGCTCACTTCATAGCATAAAGAACGAACAGTGGTAAATCTCAACAAGAAAGTGAATAAGCATATTTCCTAAAATGTCGAACTATTCCTTTAAAATTTTAAGCGATAGAGTTTCCTCCTTGGCAAAGGTTATACTTGTTTTTTTCAGTGGTTTTTCCATCATCCTCACTAGAATAAAGTTGAGAGATGAACTATTAATTTCTGCCTTAAGTATATTAGTAAACCCATATTGTTTTGTTATATACCTGATTCCTGTCAATCTTGCAGTCGAATCATGGCGTTAGAGGAAGATAAGACAACAGGAAACTGGAAGGAGAGGAATGTGTGTATGGGTGACACAAAGACGTGCTCTTTTCCTGGACTTATCAATCATCACCACAAGTTTATCATCTCCTTTGCTGAAGATGAAGCAGGTAACATTCATTCAGCCTCTCACAGCGTTTAGTTATGCACCAATTTAACAGTAGTTATGAGCTGTTTCTGTTCTTTTAGGGGAACTATACTTTTTGGCCACTACGTACCCCAGTGCCATGTCTCCTTTTGGAACTGTTTTCAAATTCATGGACCCCTCCAGGTGCAGTATCAGACACAGCTTACATGCTTTAATAATTATTGTAGAATTAAATTACCTTTGAAAAACTAGGAAAACAACATTCATATCTATCTTGCATGTTGATAAATATATGTTGGAATTTTCTGTTAGGCTCTGATTTCATGGCATCATGACTGCTAATTCAAGTGCATTCATATTGAAGTACTGTACTTACTTTCAGGATACCACATTGTAATGTAACTGATGGAAAAGTATTGAAAACAATTATCAACACAAGTCATTTTCTACCTAAATACTATATGAGTCAATGTGCAATACATCTGATAGAGATATTTAAGAATGGTGATCCCTTTTTCTATCCAAATGTGCACCTGTGTTGGACAAACATGCCTGCTTGGAGCAATGATTAAAAAACACATTTCTCAAGTTGTCGTACTCCTAAATCATAGAAGAAATTGGAGAATATTAGAATAAATCCCTGCAGCCAAACTTGATATGAGAACACCAGCGTAAAGGCTGTACATGGGGCAGCAACAGCTCTTCCACTAGAGGTGTTTAGCACATGTACGAAACAAATCTTTATCAACAAAAGTGAACTGACTGAATCAGTAGCTTTTATCAGTGGAGCTCACCTAACTGGTCACTAAGAGCGCCGTTGCTATTAACAGTACATTACTTCCTCATTAAAATCCTGTTAAAAGACTATGAACAATCTTAACAGCTTGGACAGGCAACAGACTCAGCACACAGAATTTGAATAAAAAGTATTGTTGTCTCATCACAAATATCTATTGCATCTATTGAGTTTTCAGAAGGTGTAATGATTATTTTCGGGCTGGATATTATTTGAAATAAACAAATACTTTTCAGGCCTTTTTGTATTGTTCTCAACTTTCAAAGACTTTCAAGGCATGTTAAAAATGCATGTTAAAAAGCTCTACAACATGAGACTTTGTCCTGAAACTCATAAAGTGCTTTTTTAAAACATAACAATACCCAATTTAACCTTAATAAACTTGTTCCCCTCTAACTTTTGCAGGAGAGCTCCTCCGGGGAAATGTAAGCAGAAGCCACTGCCTGTCAAAGTGAGGGGGAAAAAGATTCCTTTTGTGCCCAGAGAATGTAAGTATAACTTTGTATTTTAATAACTTCTTCTTATAACATCATGTCTCATGTTTATGCTGTGCGTATACCAGACTTGTTGAAGAAGCAATTTGAAAGGGAACATTTTGTCTGACAAAGTGGAGCCTCTGAAATTGTACGTTAAGCAAAAGTATGTGCATGGTGTTTTACATTTTTAGTGTAAAATAGTTTTAGTTCATTTAAGATGCACTAAATATGAACAACATATAGATAAAATATTATCAAGTCAATTAAGTTGATATAACAGGTTAGGTTAAGAAATTGCTACATTGACTGTTCTCTGTTCATCTCTTTAGTATGCTTGTCCTGAGCAGAACCTGCTTTTCCCCCCTGCCCATTTCATGTATATACTGCCAAATTGTGCAACACATTGAGGTCATATATAAAACTATAAAAAGCAGTCTCCCATTTTACATCAAACCTACTTTAAAAAGAAAAGGACAAAAGAGGAAAGCATTTCAAACATTTAGGCTGTTTTTGGAGCCAAATATTCAATCCACTCTTATAAAATGCAACACATGTGGCTGCAGAGTTATACAAGTAAAACTTTAAAAATGGGTACTTACTAACATCTGTGCCATTTCAGTGACTGTGCTGGACACAAATGAAAAACCTACGAGACCACCACCAAGAAAATTGAAACTCACCACCAAACCACCGGTGACGAGCAGCCAGGTCAAACCTACAACATCTGCAGCCAGCGGGACGAAGACAATGAGCGCTGCTGTAAAGCCGAAATGGAAATCTGATAAGAAAGCAAGGAAGGAAAACAAGCTGAAACCATGGAGGAAAAACAAAGTGCTAACCAAACAGGCAGCTAATGATCAAATGAAGAAGAACACTTTGACACAGAAATCCAAGGAACAATCAAAAAAGACCACTGTTAAAATAAAGCCCATTGGTGACAAAGTCAAACCAAAGACAAATCAAACTGCTCTACAACCCCCCAAAATCCTGAAAGATAACAAAATCCATACAAAAAAGATTCCCCCAAAGAAAGGTACACAGCACCAAATCAGGCATGAGAAAAACAGCATAAAGTTGAAACAATCTGCAAAAGAATATCATGCCTTCATGAATAAAACTAAGACAAACTTGAATGCGAAAATAAACAGAACAATGCAAAACAGGCCAAAAGCAAGAAAGCTAAAGATGCCATAGCACTTTAAAACAATTTCCTCTGACTACGTCATTATTTAGCATGTTTTTGTTGTCAGGAAACTTTAGATGAGTTAAGGTATGAAGCCAGCAGCCAGTTCGCTTAAAGCACAAAGACAGGAAACGTTAAAAAAGCTAGTCTGACACTGTCCAAAGTGAACAAAATCTGCCTTCAAGGACCTTTAAAGCTCAGTGTTTAACAAGTTATTTCTTGTTTGTTTAATCCAGAGCCAGGCTAGCTGCCCTATTTCTAGGCTTTGTGCTAAGCTAAGCTAACTGGTTGATGGTGGAAGCTTCGTATTTACAATATAGAGCGGTACTAATCTTCTCATCTAATACCTGGCAAGATAATGAATAAGCCTATTTCCTAAAATGTTTAACTATTCTTTTAATGTACAAAGCACACAACTGTTTATTATGCATGTAATGACACTGTTTCCTTTACATTTTATTTTTGACTGTCATAAAAATCATTGGTCCAGCTTAATCACCACTGTGTCTGGATATAAAACATATCAAATACGTTTGATGTAGAAATAAGCAGCAAACAGATAAAAAAAAACTTCTAGCTGTACCAAAGCCAAATGTTGTTAAATTGCTTTAATTTTATAACACATGCAAGCGGTAAAAATAAACAGTAGAACGTGTCTGTGTGTGAGTCTCTCAGACGCTCTCTGTAATTAAACTCCACACCACTGATCATAATTGAAACCGCTGTGTCCGTGGCTTGCATAATGACTGCTGTAAATGTAAAGCCGTCCAGACTGCAACGTGCAAAAGTGGTTACATGAATCTCACAATTCATCCCGCTTTTTTAAATCATAAGATGACATAATAAACATACCATAGTGTGACATGACATAACATCCTTTACCATGACATGACACAATATTCTGTAGCATGACATACAGTATCTTTTAAGGTACAATATAACTTTTGCCATGATAATAGCTATGTGTTATGTAGACATGACACAGTTAACATACAATACAAACAATAGCACACGTCATGTTATTACTTACAACGTGATATAACATGACATTAATATATCATGCAATGACATGACAAAAACTTGACTTGACAGGAGATGACATTAACCACGTATTTTATGACATACCATAAGTATACTAACTATAAACCCTCAATGAAGCATGCAAGGAATATGCTGCTATAAAATATAGTAATATAAAGGACAACAGCAGTCACATACATAGACAATATATGTTCCCTTGACAAATCCTCATATCCTTGTATTATCATCAGCTCTTTCACAGTCACATTTTATTCTTCACTCTGTCCAGACAACTTATGTGTTAAGATGTTTGTAAGACTTTAGTAAAGCCTGGTTGCAAATACAAAGCAGTACAAAATAAAAGTATATTATTTCTTCATTTATACTCCTCTGGACAACTAAAGCAGTGCTAGTCTGGAAATTTTATAGAACCCTATACTTATAATCACTCACTATTCTAGCACCTCACCGCCTGCAAATGCAGTAGGAAACGTACATTATACTGATTAGAAAGTGATGGAGGGTCTAGATTTGTGGGTCTGAAAATATAAAGGGCTGCTCTCAGATTTAATGTCTACCATATGTTTTCTATATGGTGTAGTGTATGTTGAGGTTCTTTGCAACCAGGACCCTTACAAATTACAGACCTCCATAACTACATGTGCTAAAATGTCACCAATTTAGAAAATACAGACATGGCTTCTTGGACCTTTTACAAAAAAAATGTTTCCTCTGAGGTGGCCATTTAAGGACAGTGAAGACGTCAGACAAACGTTTCTAAGTGGCTCTTTTCCTGTGCAACGGCTCCCATTAGCTCTATTTGTTATTACCTTGGGGGTTTTGCTGGAGGAGCACTTTTCAGCTAACCAGGGACTTTGCTGTCACATCAGACACAACATGATGGGTGTTCCCTTCTTTGAAAAGGCATGATTGTACATTTCAGTGCTTTGTCATTTTTGTTAAAATTCCTTGCACTAAAGCTGACATGTAAGTACATGTAAGTGAAATAAATGAATAAATTTGAATGTTAGGTACATTTCAGCTCGAGATAGAGATCATACACACAGCATCCAGCTGCCTGTGTCCATGGCAGAGGTACCAACTCTTCTGCAGTGCCTTTGAGCAAATTGATGAATCCACTGAATCTACGTTGCATCGCAGCAACAGAATAGTTCATTGACAAAAAACAATTGTTTAAATTCACATGGAAATTGCACACTGTTTAGTGGTGCACTGGTTTTCTCTTGCAGCCTAAAGACATGTAGTCTGGTAAAGACCCAGTGGGCTATGTTCTGTGCACTCAATACAGAATTATGATAACTAAAGTAAGCCTTCATAACACCAGAATAAATAACTGTGTTGCTTTAGCTCTTTTTCTCTTGTCAAAACAGAGTTTTTGATAAGCCAATAACTTTTCGACACAGACTTTTCATTTAGAGCAGTGGTTCTCAAACTTTTTCACATGAAGGACCCCTTAACTGACACAAATTAGACCACGGACCCCAATTTGATAAGATTTTGTTCCAGGATCGACCATCTGATAGGATGAAACTCATGACCAACATATTCATACATTCTGTCATTGTGTTACTAATGGATGAAATTATAGTGAAAATAAATGATTCCCTTTTGCTGGGACCCCTGGAACCCTCTCTAGGACCCCACTTTGAAAACCACTGATTTAGAGGATGTCAGGTAAACATTTTTAATTGTCCAATACTTTGGTTTATGACCAAATTCCTGCAAAACGAATGACATTCCATCAACCTCATCTGTGCTTTTGGTTTACTGCCAATTATAGCAAAGATTAGCATGCTAACACTCCAAACTAAGATGGTGAACAAGGTGAGCATTATACCTCTACCTGCATGTTAGCATTGTCACTGTGAGCATGTTAGCATGCTAACTTTAGCATTTAGCTCACAACACCACTGTGCCTACAGTGAGTACAGCTTCACAGAGCAGCTAACATGCCTACATAGCCTTCAGCCCGTTCTATAATAAAAACATATTCTATCATGACCACTGACTATTATTAGCACATATATTTATTATTAGCTGAATGAGATCTTGAGCTGAACTCAAAGATCTAAGGCTTTCTCTATGTACACAAAAGGCCTATTTCTCTCAAATATTGTTCACAAATTTGTCACAATCTGTGTTAGTGAGCACTTCTCCTTTGCCGAGATAATTCTTCCACCTCACAGCTGTATATAGCATATCAAGATGCTGATCAGACAGCATAGGCATTGCACAGGTGTGCCTTAGGCTGGCCACAATAAAAGGCCACTCTGAAATGCAAAAACAAGTGTTGCATTTATAATTTTGTTCAGTAAAAAATCAGAGTGCTCTTGCCTTAAGCTCAACACTAGTGAAGACCTCTAATACATACGTTACTCTCAGTAAAGAAATTATGATCTGTGACTGACTGTTTGGGTCTGTTTTGATTGAGGAGTAAAAGGGATTATGGTCCACACAGGAAAACCCCAAAAAGAATATTAATGAACTGAGAAATACATGCGGTCGCATAACAATAACTGATTGAAGTCACATTTGAATGAATCATGTTCATACATCACTGAAAAAAAATTATTTTTCACAAGATAAAGAAAAAAGATACTGTTTTTTAAGCAGAGGTAAAGGAGTGTTTTTGTACTGTAGAGAATTGTTGTCAGTTCAAGGACATGGGCAGCAATGTATACAATTTCCACTTTTAGTTAACAATTCAAGCTACTGTCAGTGCTGCAATGCACAGATCTATTGGTTGTTTAAATCTCATTTAAAAGCTGAAATTAACGGAAATCTTTTACATCAGTAGCAATATAGGGTAAATTTATATAGGAATATCCAGAAATATCTTCTTCCTCCTGTATGTAACTAAAACTGGGTCTCACTGGACCTCCAATATTTAAGATGTTCACACTCATGACGCTCTAAGAAATGTTTAAGTTACTAGGAATAATTCCTTATTCACTTACTGGTCTAAGATGACGACAGGGAAGCACAGAGTGCAGATTAACTGAAAAGTCACAAGTTTCATCTTAGTTTCCATCAGATGCTTCAGCTTTTGTCCTGTTCAAGTGTCGATGGTTGTAGGTTTTACTAAAAGCGTCAAGTACATGACAAACAGGGAGGCTGGAAAATATTTACCATGACAGGTGATGCAGAGTATTGGTTTTAAAAATTCACAACATGAATTTCAAGTACAATCCATTAATTCCCAAAATGCCAAATTTTTCATTGTTGTTACATGATCTAATAATATAGAATTTCATTTAGTCTTTTTGATTGTCATTCAGTGCTACCAATCCATTTCAAATGAGGCTTTTTCTTATTTGAAATATTAAGGAAAACATGCCTTGATGTGAATAACACTAAAATGTTAAAAGTAGTAGATGGAAGTAAAGTTTATTTGTCTCAAATGTTTTAACACCAGAGACTGTTGTTCCCAGCAGAGTGTCTCTGCGTCATTTACTCCAGGAATAATTATTATAGTATTATATAAAAAAGACATTATGCAGTTTTCATTTCTCTCTTTAATAGCAGCATGTACTTTCAGAATTTAATTATCGGGTGAACTCAATGTGCAGTTGCTTGGAATTCTTTTTAATACAAGCACAATTATTGTTTAACAACCCATCTGACATAGAATTTATACAATCCACCACAATAAAAAAAACTGTTGATTACTTGCATTTTTATTATTTTCATGTTATCTTCAATCAATAATAATACATTTTAGTGTACTATACCTTTATTATTCATGTGTAGCACTATATCTATTTAAGTTCAGTGATTATAAAGTGACACTGCTGATAACAAAGAATTCTTCCTCCTTTAGAAAAAAAAATGACCATATGTTTGTCGGCATGTTCTTCCTTCTCTGACTCCCTCATTCAGCGGCTGATCTTGTACACCACATCGCCAACCTGCAGGATTCCCGGCTTCTTCACAGTGTGCAGCTGTCCAAACAACGGAGACGCTTTGTAGATGTGCTTCTCAGATGGTTTGCACAGACGATAGCTGTGAAAATTTTTCCAGTTCTTAAAATGAAACTTTTCATCTATGACATGATAGAAATCACATTTATATTAACCACAAAAACCCCCCGAATGTAAACTGTTATTAGTTATAGATAAATTAGAAAAACACACCAACATTTATCAGATACATCAAAATAACACATAACTCAATGAAGCTACAAATGAATCTGTAAAAAAAAAAATCACACTAACTCTTATTAACACCAGGGTTGCCAGATTTTACTGACATTAAAAAGCATTTAATATGCCTAATTGTCATAAAAGTAGCCTAATTTTTATCTTTGAATTGGAGAGGGTTTTTTGTCTATCCAACATTTGCATGCAAGAAATAATTAGTCTTTTTTTAGACAGAAGTTGGATGCTGCTGATGGTGATATTTTCTTAAAATAACACACAAGCTGTTTTGGTTTGATATGTCCTTTGGCTGAATACGAGTGCAAGAAGAATAATAAGCTATATACATTTAGGTAAATCCAAAATCACGGTTCTTATAAAATGATCTCCATCAAGTCTCTTAGATACTGTTACATTAAAGGGGAACTCCACCGATCTTACACATTAAAGTCTGTTTTTAGGTCTTGGGGAATACTACAGCAATGAGAACAAAAGCTGCATAAAGTCCTTTGTGGTTCCAGATGCAGCTCTAATTGAGTCATTGTTGGTTCGGGTCTAAGACAACAAGTTTAAAAAAAGAAAAGAAAAACCTGTAGGTGTGGAGGTATCTCTGCTTGAGGCTACATTATCCGCTACTAACATAACACACCCACACCCATTGACAAATCTGAATCTCTGACAGAACTGTCAGTAGTTGAGTGGCATTGTGGGTAATGTAGGCGCCAGTTTCTGACAAGAAAGAAGACTAAAGGGAGAAAAAAAATCTGCTGCTTCAGTACTTTTTTCCCCAGCCGTCCATCATGAGACAGACAATGTTAGTAAGGGTAAATTGGTGGAGTACAGAAGCTACATGTCTTCACTTATATGAAGATATTCAAGCCTTGTAAGAAGCTTTTACTACTGAGCTATGACTTTCAAGCTGAATGTAATTTAAAGAAAAAAAAAAAAAACTTTCAGCCTAGTTCAGTTGAACTGAAAGGACTTTGTTGGTCATCACTCTGTTGTGTTATAAGCGGCTGAGCTTTCTGAATTTAGTCCCCTGTCAATCTCAAACTTCTTGTTTCAAACTTTACCTTTTCAGTGTTTCCAGAGGCTCTTTTCGGGTGATAATACCCGTTTCAGGGTCAACTGTGGTAAAAATACATCTGGAAACAACAAAAGTTACAGGTGAGTTTGCATCCACCCTGTTTAGGAAGACAAACCGATGCATTTGAACATCAAATAGACACAGAAATGCACAATCAGTGGCAAATTTAATGTGTATCCAGGGAATGAACCCCCCAACCCCAGCACTGCAGCTTCGTATTTACTGTTGTTTATAAATGAAGTGATTCTGTCTCTGATTAAAATCTGTGTGAAGAATCTAGTGTGTTACCGTCCACATGACATTACACGCTGCAGTCTCACGCTGCCAATCTGGATCTCTTCCCATGTATCCTGAAAAGCCAAAGCAGTTGGTTTTTTCAGTTGGGGATAAAATTAGTCCACGCTGCTCACGCTGAAAAGGGCGAGGTATTAGTCAGAAGAAAAGTACCAAATGATCATTTTTCCAAACAGGATGGAAAATGAAAACCTCAAGGGCTGTAGCGTAGAGACACATCCTAAGATCTCTTATTTCTAAGGCCTTTTGTTGATCAAATCTAATCTTTACATGGCTGCCTGATATATACTTCTTTGTTTATGTTTTTAATCTTGTAGCCAAACAGAGGAATCAACAGGGAAAAGAAAACCAGAAAAAAAAAAACACACCTCATCGAATGCTTCACAGTCACTTATGACAATGTTTGGGCGGAAGCGCTCCGCCGTGACATCCTTCTCTAACTTGCTGCTGAGATCCTTGACAGAGGACTCGGACAGCAGCATCACAGGTCCATAATCTGGGTAGGCCACCTGCTGGATAAATGGTTAACCACCACCAATACAATCACTAATCCTGTCTTTCTCTATATAACAAGTTGTTTCTTGCACTAATTTGACACTGAATAGCTAAAAGTTAACCAAAAAAGACAAACCTGGTTTTGATTTTAAAAATAAAATTATTTGTCTTAAGTGGAGGTAAACAGATGAAGCCATAAAATCTGGGCAATTTACCTCATATTTTGGGAAAAGAGGCTCGCTCTCTGCCGGCCTCCTAGCCTTCATCTGGGGTTCAAAGTGCACCAAGCGAAAGGTTTTCTCAGCCCCCAAATAACGAGTGAGCCAGCGCGATGCTTCGTCGCCACAATCCCGTCCCTGAATGTCAGCTCCAAACACTCTGCAACACAGAAACAACAAGAAGTCTATAAACAGAATTGAAACAAAACTTGAAAATGCAGACAAAAATCAAATTAACGAAATGCCAAAATTAGCAGATCTAAGCGCAAAAGAGCAAATTGTGCTGCCAAAATTAAAATCTGATGTAAAACCTGCAGTCGATGACGGGTTTGTCAGTCTGTCTGAAGGGGAATCGCAGCTCCTCCATGTCTGGGCCG
Organism: Micropterus salmoides; assembly: GCF_014851395.1. Lineage (NCBI taxonomy): Eukaryota > Metazoa > Chordata > Actinopteri > Centrarchiformes > Centrarchidae > Micropterus > Micropterus salmoides. Next base: position 7,844,339 of record NW_024041039.1, read on the forward strand.
TTCAGACAAACATGACCTCCCTCGCATGTCAGAGACACCAACACCAAACGAGGCTCCTGTCTGCCTGTAACCATGTGACCGTCTTCTGTGACCACCATCCAGTGCCTGCAATCAAAACAAACAGAACCGTGTTTTTTCCATCATCTGCGCCATTTGCCATCCTGGTTTAATTCCAATGTCCAGGCACCAAACCTGCACACTGAGCTCTCACAGATTTGAAGCAAAGACAAAGACAGGATTAATGACACATGTTGAAATGGGTACTACTACTACTCATTGATAAATCCCAGATATAACAACTTATTTTTATTCACTGGTTAGAAATGTATCTACCGTTGGAATCATAGACAACACATTTCTGTAAAAAAAAAAAAAATTTATGAAGTCCTGCCATTTCCCCCTCCTGTATATCTGTGTTATCAGTGTTTGGACAATTGAATTATTAAAACGGAAATTTCCTCTAAAAAGCATGCAAGATCATAAACCCGCTTCAAGTCTTCATGAAAGCCTCCAAAAAGTATATAAATAAGCTTAATATTGAGCCACAGTGAAGAAACCCAGATTAAGCCAGTGAGTTTAATCTAAGCAAAAGGAAATTGCTTTTATTTGTGCAATTTTGTGTCCCTGAGTGAAATAAACTAGATGAACACCTAGAGGGAAGCAAAATGGCTCTTAACCCACTAGACAATGTGCACTCAAAGCAAACACAGTTGTAAATGTGTCTGCTTATTTTTCAACTATGTATGATACAGAGTCTCACTTATGAGAAAATATAACCATTTAAACACAAATGTATGCTTTAGTTCAAAATGATGAGATTAGATGCAGTATCTCATCATTTTGTCACTTAATATTTGACCTAACATCAGTATTTTTATTTTGTAATTCCTTATATTTCGTCTTTTTTATTTTCATGGCAGAAATAATAGTGCTGGAATAATTATTCAGATTCTTTACTTAAGTAGTCCTGCATTTGTCAAGACTCCCAGAAAGGCTTTGGTAATTAAAAATAATTAGCAAACTTAAAGATTCAACAGTAAAAATATAAATTAAGCAGAATGATCCATTTTAGAGTGTTAAATTATGTAGCCTTTCTGCTAAATATGTTATCATCTGGGGCTCTATCTCAAATAGGCTATTTTAAGCTACATTTGCATTTTAAGATAACAGTTAAGGTGGAGGATAATTCTGACTTTGTTATAACCTTTATTTGCCTGATTAGACCTCCCCTCAGGTCTAACAAGCCACAACAAACACCTGTGTGTGTATGGAGGCCTTCAATTTACAATTATGCATCATATTTTACAAGTTGATCACATGGTTTGTATGTAAAATCAAATAGCTGCAAAATCTATGTTTTGGAGTAAGAAGTACCAACAATAGCAGCATAAAGTAGCACAAATTTAAAATATTCAAGTTAAGAAACCTAACGAAAACTGTAAGGAAGGTGGAAGGTGTGCTCAATAATAACCAGTGTTAGTAATTCAAGATTGTGTGACCATTGACTGTAGTTGCATCGATTGTTTTTGTCTGAACGGGTCAGGAAACATCTTAAAAGTGATCACTCGCGCTCTGAACGAGGCAAACTTTATTCTTTTGTGCTCAACACTTACCGATCCTGCAGATCTCCAAACTTAAAGCCGAATTTCTGGCATTCTGCGAGAGCCAAAGACAGCGCTTTGCCAGACTTGAGAGGGTGAATGAAAAGCTGCGACACTACGCCTACACGAACAACTTTTTCTGGCTTTCGCAGGTATTTATAACCAAGACCTAGTCCCAAAACGGCAACGCCAGCCCCGCCGATCAGAAGAGCGGCTTTCTTATTGTGGGCCAGCGCGTCTGCAGCCAGCTGCCACAGGTCCATTTTGGAACAGAATCGACTTTCTTGGACATTGAACTTCACAGGAAGCTCCTTTTGTAACGTTCAATGACGGTCGATCAACAGCAACTCGGCCCGGGGCTTCATGGTTTGATAGACTGCTTTTCAAACCGGATTGTTTTTTTTATTATTATTCTTCACCACCCAAAATTAAAGAAACAATTTACAAAATATGAAACTAATGTTGTGAGCCCATACAAAAGGTCAGCTAAACTCAGGCTATGATAACTGAACTAACCAAACTGAGCTGTTTTTCTTCTAACGTTAGGCTACTTTGAGGATTTAAGGCAGTTGGTATACCTCTGGATCCCCCTCATAATATATAATACATACAACTTACATGTATTATACTGTATAATACATACTAGATACATGTAGTCTATTATAAGGGTCATTCCGTGGAATCTGTGTTTTTTGTGTCCCCAAGAAATATTCATTAAATTACTATAACAACAAACAAATATTATTATTTTAAAATATAGCCTTACTATGTCTTCTTTCTTCAGTATAACAGCAAATTAAATCCAATTAAAACTTATTTTAAACAATTAAAAGGCCTTTCCCTCGCTATGATTGTTCTATTTCAACAGGGTTTCTAATTGTAAAATATAAATTATATATTCTAATTGTAAATGTAGGCAAAATGTTACAATTTTCACATTTAAATATGGTTTGAAGTACAATGTTATTGTTAAACTGTGTTTTTGGTATAGGCTAAATATATATTATTTAAAAAAACATATACATCAATTTATCTTTGTCCCCTGATTTCAGTACTCTCACCAAAAAACCCTTGTAAAATAATGATACATTCCCGAAGTGACATAATTTAGAGGAATTTGCATCATCTATCATCTTATAAGATAATATGTATTATAAGATACACACCCATGCTTCCTCAATGTCCTTTTTTTAAAAATGTGAAATTTGAAAATGTGATATTTTTTTTTTGTCACTACGTTGAATATGTGGAAACAACAAGAAGATGAAGTAGTAGTTGTAGTTGTCTGGTTTATCGGAAGTAAGAAGAGAAGTGAAATTTGGACAAATGGAAGACTAAATGTATTATTTAGCATAAGAGCCAACAGCGCGTGTCGGCCACCGTAGCTTCTCCTACACCCTTGCAAAGGAAGGGGTGAATGGTGACTGAGCCATAGGTTGCAATTTACAAGAAAAAACACTAGATGACACTAAAAGTTACACACTGAACTATTAACCTTTGCAAGTGCCTGTGTTACAGTTAAATCGCTTAAAGAAATCTAGTGCCATCATCTGGTCAAAGGTTTAACTTGTATGTGTGTATGCTTACGTGCTAAAACCTAGCATGGCTGATGAAGACTGTAAGACTGTAAAACTTTAAATATAGATGTGATGAATGAAAGTCTTACTGCTCTGGCCTTTATTTCTACCTGTCTAGATGGAAAACTAAAATTTTCATAATTTAGTCAAATCTATCAAATATAGATGTTGAAAGGATAAAACATGTAAATTCTCTGTACACAAAACAAATACACAAGTACACTTGTAAGTACACAAATATGTGACAGACACCTTCAGTTTTAACCTGCCCATTTTTCAAAAAACAGAGAAGAAACCAAGTGACGTAATGCCATAGTTGACCTTCTCAGTGGAACTATTTTTGTCTTTGACATAGATACTCAGGTCTATGGCCAAAGTAGAAAACAGCAGATGCTCCAGCCACAGGGGGTCAATACAGGGATTTGTCAAATGGATACTCCTTCTGTTGCTTTTCTGTGCACATCTAATGGCTGATGGCAGATTCACAGGCACAAGGCCAGCATTTACAAGCTGGTTTGATGTTGCAGGCACATTTTGATAACGAGATACAGTGCTAATTGCTCTATTCTCAGCAACTGAGACTTTTATTTTATAATTCTATTCTTGGTACACACAACAATTTGATGTATGTTTTTATGCATTTATAGCTTCATAAGACTAGATTTTTTATTTTTTTATTTCCTGATCTTGGGCTCATCATTGACTTTATTGATGCTCTTCCCTGCGTCATTGATAAACTGCGTTCATATCAGCGCCATATAGAGCAGTGGTTTCAAAATGCTTGGGAACCCCTGATATGGAGCATAACGTCTGCATACAGTATTTTATTCTTCTGGACTGGAAGACTAGCTGGTCTTTAATAACTAGTTGGTGAAGTTATTCCACAGAAAGCAACAGACTCCACATAGACGCATAAACACAAGTGCACAGAAATCAACCAACCATGCATTTCATCGACTTCCCAAGAACACCCCGCATAATCCAACGGAAGCAAACACAATTCGTGCAATAGCCGGCGTTCCCAGGAGTTGATGATGGCACTCATAAAAAGATGATTGCTCCCAGTGTAAAGTAGAATGTTTATGTGAACAGGAAGAGGTACCACAGTATCAACACAGCTTGTGTGTTGATGCTGACTTTTGGATGTGGTACCTTCCAAAATGTTGTAGTTTGGCATGGGTCTGCCCTTGACGTGCAGATATTGAATAAAAGTGACCTGAAGCAGCTGTTTGAAAGGAACTTTGTGCCATCGGGTGACACCTAATAGGAGACAAGAGATAATTATTCTCTTGAAAAATTCTTTATTGTCAAATGTGTGTTGAATGCACTCCTCTTAGGAATTTCACCATTGAAAGTGAATTTGTCTTCTTGAATAGGGAAATCTATTCAGTGATTGGTCCTTGCCTATGTCGTCATCCAAAATTCCTGTTTGCGGCACAGTGTCGTGAATCAAGACTGACTCTTAAGATGCTTGATAACTTACTTTTAAGCACATCTTTGAGCCAAGATTTTTTTTACTCTGAAGTCAGTTCTTAGCAGTGTTCTTATGAGTAATTCTGATAAATACGGGCCGTGGTCTTCGGACCTCTGAAACTCACTCATAAAAACTGCGGTGATTTAAGACCTCATTTAAACAAAGCCCACACATATTGCTAATTGGTATTCAAGAACATGTAAATCCATTGTAAAGCATAGAAGACATATACATATACAAACAATACAGTATTTTATGGGTTCATAGAAAGTTTCATGGAAAGTACTTTTTAATATGGTACAGTTATGGAGAAAAAAAAATTCTTGTGAGAAAAGCTCAAATTTAAACCCAAGTAAATCTTGATTCATTATGTATTTAAATATTGTAAATGTTTATACTTAATTTATCTTTAACTGTATGTTTACTGGTAGACAAATGTAACATTTATGCATGTTTATCTGTGCAATGACTAAAATGCTTTAGGTTACACTAGAAAATGAATTGAAATTAATTAAGTGGAAGGGTAGCACTTTGCATTTAGTCTATAATTAGAACAAAATAGTTTTTTCCAGGAAAAGTATTGAAATTGTTTAGGACATGATTTGGATATTTGGACCAAATAAATTAATTGAATCAACGCCTCTGGTAATTTCAATAAAACCAAATGTTAGGGGCACTCTGGTGGCCTAATTAAAAACACAACATTAAAACATTTTCCACAACAGTATTTACTGCTTTAATTTGAAGTGTTTCTGTTATTTTGTCTACCCACTGTTTGCTGTACTACATGATGATGAGTTGGATAAAACAAATATACATACTGCCACAAATGATGACACAATGATACAACACCATACTTTCTGCTCGTGACTAAAATGCTGTAGGTTGTCCGGAACTGGACTTCAGTCAGAATTCCCAGGGGGAAACCATCTGGACCAAACATTCATTTCTATACATTCAGCAGGCTTTTCTCACACATAACATGTTGAGAAACAGCATGGAGATGGAGATCTCACGACTACATCTTAGTACTTACTTAGCAGTACTTAGCAGTGTACTGTATACAGAAATTTATGTTGTAAAATTTCTCTGTAAATTATAATTAATTTAAGGTTGTTATCTAATTATCAGGACAGTCAGTGAAACAACAGTAAAACTCAAAAGCTTTTGGAGTTTTTGGATAAAATATCCATGTTTTTAATGTTTTCTGTGGATGTTCTTTTCTATACTTAAAATTGTACAACATTGTTTTTAACTAGATGTGATGTGCATGATTTATCTTGTAATAGTCTCAACTGTACACACACCCCTTGGCAAGATAAATAATGTTCTTACAATTATTTCAAGTACTAGTTGTGTGTTCAAGTACTACTTGCTCCCAGTCATCTTTTTAAAAAAACATTTTATTTTCCAAGCAAAAAACAGAACAGCCTGTTTATGCTAGTGTAACATGATGTAGTGCTATTTTAAAGCTAATACAGTACTTGCATTAAATATACAGAAGGCTGTTTTCTGTGTCACTTAATGTTAAAAGCAAGTCAAAAGCAGGAAGCGTCATAAACATCCCTTTTCTTTCATTATCATGGGCAAATAGTACTTATGCATTTCTGTACGTTACAGTCCATCACAAAAAGTCCATTTCCCTAACCTAGATAAGACCAGTTTCTCAAAAGACACCCACCTGGATCAATATAGTATTTGCAAGCAATTTTGGGTACTCATTTTTACGTCCATTGTGTGTTGCATGGGTGGTATTTTCACCCAACAAGGCAAAACAATATATGCCAGAAAGTAAAAAGTAAAAAGTAAAAAAATGCACCTTGAGATATTCAGAATATCACCGATCTGTGATGTTTGATTTATTTCAAGAGTGATATTTCCTACATTTCCAATAATGCCTTTCACCAACCCAAGCGAACAGGTAAAAAGATTGCTGTCCCTAACTGTTGGTTGCAAGTGGTGGACAAAGTGATAACATAGTGAAAGGTTTTCCAGTGAAGAAAATGTGAGACTTGTGTGATCTACAAAAGGCTACTGCTGGTGTTTCTCTGCATCATCTATGATGGATGTCTCACCGTATGATTTTTGAATTGTAGATTAAAAATATATCAAATCCCCAAAACTCATTTGCAGCTGCCAGAAATAAACTTAAAGTGACGTCACATCATGTCTCCTACAGAAAAAAATACACCACTAAATCCTAAAATAGGCCCAGAAATACAAGGAATAGTATCTGAGGGTGGATTTTTTTCTCCTTTTCCATCAATCAGAGAGACTAAGTCTCTTGTGGCATTCTTGTCTGTGATTGACAACTAGCTTATTATCCATTGTACAAACACAGAAACCCCCTCCCATCTGCCACTCCAAACTGCTGTTAAAAATAGTTTGCATCTACAGATTGATCCAGACGTGATTTGGACGGCTCTGCGCACTTTATATGTGAATAGCTGAAGTGACTTCAATGAAACCTCATGGTCCTTCAGGTCAGAAGAGCAGAGTGGAGAGAAATATAGTACATTCACATAGCAAACATGTACTTTGATAGATAATCATGATCATTGACAGTTAGCTTTAAAATGATAATTATATAATTCTAACGTTTGTTTTCTTGCCGAGTTAGATTAAAATACTGATAGCTCTCTTATGTCTGTGTGTTAATTATGGAGCTGGAGTCAGGAAGCTGGGTTAGCCTAGCTTAGCATAAAGACTGGAAGCAGGGCGAAACAAATAGCTTGGCTCCATCCAAAGTTAAAACATCTGCCTCCCAGCTTCTCTTATGCTCACAAGTGAACTGAATCTCATCTTAAACCTATGAAAGTGTGTTAAACCTTTGTCATTTTTACACAAGACATAACATGTTAAAGCCAGACTAGGTGCTAGCTGGCTCCAGGTAACAAGCTCACAAGTTACATATTTATCATACGAAGTCAGAGTAGTATCAATCTTCTTGTTTAAGTCATATTTAGCGTTCAGACTTGGCAGTGGTATTGCTCTTCTCATCTAATCTGATCTGAATTATTCGTTTCATAGTGCAACAATTGTACTTCACAAGTACCTTGGTGTGTACCTTCTCTGGTTCCTGAAGCATCACATTGTAAATACCATGAAGCAGACCAGCAGCTGCTCTGGACTGACTTCTGGACCCAGCAGTGCCAAACAAATGAAACCAAACATCAGCAACAGGGGTGGACAAAGTAACGGAAACACCTTACAATACAGTAACCCTGCAGTGAATACCAGGCTGGTAAAGCAAATCATGTTCAGTTATTGATGAGAATGTCAGAGTTGTTGACCCCTAACCCAATGGTCATTTTTAACACAGTGCGTTGTAGTGTTGTTAAACAAATCCAGTGAAGTGTGTTTCAGTCAGTGTTGGTGAGTATCTACTTGAGATTACTGTACTTCTTTCCTAATGCAGTTTTACAGTGTTTGGGATATGTCATCGTGATTTTTTGAACTTCTCCACTTGCGACGTTACATAATTTTGCAGGGTTTGTGACTGATGCACCAGCAATTTGAGCAGAGAGCACGGAAAATCACAACAACAGACGCAGCTACACAGGGAATGAGTCATATCGAGTCATCAGTGTGTGCCAGCTTTAATAAAATTCTGACAATCACGATTTGTTTGGATATGTTTTTAGGGCAACACAAGGCAACCTATATGAGGCCCGAAAGTTGTCTCAATTGGTGCTGCATCAGTCACAGATAATAGGATGGGAAATGTCTAACAAAATCGTCAAGATAAACTCCTAACACAGGAAAACAACACTACAAACAACAAGTTTAAGACATACCCCCCTGAGCTGAATCAGCACCTCTGAGATTATTGATAAACACAAAAAATATAAACAACACAAAACTGGAATTTACTGCAGAGCTGTTGTCTAAGAGGTTTCAGTTATTTTATTGTGCCATTGCTCAATTGACTCGACCTGAACCTCCTTTCCTTCTGCAGCACCAGCACTGTGTACACTGTACACCACATGTACTGCAGCGTGTTCATGTGTTCAAGTATAGGGACCCAGATGACTTCCTGCACAGGATAAGACCTCAAGTCAAAACATTGCATGCTGTGCTTTCTCAAATACATATTTGAGTAAGACTTTGCTTTTTATAGTACTTTTCCCTTTTGTGTGCCCTACTGTTGGTTTACTGTGATTATAGCACCACAAACATCTACTTGCAGTCATGTCTTTTCTGTGAGGACTGCCAAGTATCTGTTGTCCACGTGGCAGCATAGATGCATTGTGCTGTACTGAAATCTGCTGTATTGAAAGGCTAGACGGAGCTGCGTCTCTTAAACACCCTGAACGGAGAGAGAATGTGTAGGCCCGTTGTTATGGAGCTTATGCTCGAACACTGACGTGGACTGCAAACGCAGCCTGTCGAACCAGGCTCCATGTAGTGAGGGCAGTTACTGTTCTGCTGCAAGTAGGGATCAGAGAACGTCAGCTCTTGAGGCATCATAGTGGGTATGGAGCCCTGTAGCTTCTCCTTGCTCCGGTACCACAAGCAGGAGCATATAGTCTGAAAATGCAGCACCTCAGTGTAGACACCTTTTAATTCTTTAGCCTTTGTAGTGCCGTCTGCTACAGGTGTGGAAGAGGTTGAGGCTGATATTGGTATTAGGCAAGCCACCTCTCCTCTGGGTTTACTGACAGACATCAAGGCCCTCTGTTTGGCGTCCCTCCGCTCGTCCTCAGTGTTCATGGTCAAGAAGCGAAGCACCACCAGGTTTAGGAACGCTCCGATCACCGTCAGGCCCATCAGGATGTAGACAAAGCAGAAAGCCACATACCGTGGGTCATTCTGCAGGGCGTCGTCCCTCTGCAGTGCCACATAGTCTCCAAACCCGATAGTGGTGAGCGTAATGAAACAGTAGTAAAAGGCGTGGAGGAAGCTCCATCCCTCACAGTGGGAGAATGCCACAGCCCCCACGCACAGGGTGCTCATGCAAGAGAAGAAGCCCACCGTCACCATGTTTGCCATGGAGACCTCAGTCTGACGCATTCCCAGGCACTTCTTGGCTTGGTGCAGCAGGTACCTGACGAACGTGTTGATCCGCTCACCCAGGCTTTGGAACATGACTAGGGTGAGCGGGATCCCCAGGAGGGCGTAGAACATGCAGAACACTTTCCCTGAGTCGGAGCTGGGCGCTGCATGGCCGTAACCTGAATAAGAAGACATGACATGTTTTACACCTTAGACATTGTGCACATTAGTGGTCGACTGCTTTGTCAATGGCAGATGCCAATATTTAGAAAGTATGGCAGCCGATGGTCGATATATAATGCTGATATCAAAACAAAGAAAAGTCATGTATAATTCCATTACTCCATGCAGAGTACATTCTAATATAAGTGTTATCTTAGCGACTAACATGTTGTTTTAGATGGACATTTTATTAATTAATGATGTAGAAGGAAAGGTTGAACATGACTGGTGTTTAAGGGAGCGCGGAGGACAGTTTGTCAGAAGTGACGTCGTTCCACTGCATTATTCTCTGCAGAATCACAATAACACTGCACAGTAATGGTGCAGCTATTGGCCGATGCTGATTGTCTCAAAATGACAGATATCAGCCATTTATTTATAACTCAGACATTGTTATCAGGTGAGATGCTGTAAACACTGAAAATAACACTTTCTCCACCTAATTAATCACAATGACAGATGAGCCAGGACAGAAGACATGTGTAAACATGTTGTTTCGGTAATGTGGGGGTTTTAGCAACTTGAGCAAGTGTTCCCATTTTATAATTACACAAAAATTACACCTGGTGGTGTTTTTGACGCTGATTCTGACATATTTCATGTCTCAGTATTCCAAGCAAAAAGAAATGAAGGAGTTTAGTTTTTTTCCCACCAAAATTGTATTTTATTCAATAATTTATTCAACTTTATTTCACCTGGAAAGCCTCAGTGAGCAATAAATATTGTATATTGTATTTTTTGAAAGGTGTCCTGATAGGTAACGCCATCAAAAACAATGAGTTACACACAAGCAACATAAAACAGATATTGTGTATTTTGTATAAAAAGTATACGTATTAATATAGAATATACACAAAGAGAAGACGATCTATCAAAGAGGGAGTACTGTACTTAAGTACAATTTTGAGGTACTTTACTCAAGTATTTCCATTTTCTGCTTCTCTACTACATTTTTGAGGCAAGTATTGTACTTTTTATTCCACTACATTTATTTGATGACTTCTGTTACTTTCAGATTAATTATACAAATATAACAAGCAAATAAAATATGATGTAATATTATAAATTTACAATAAGGGGGGAAATTCACAAGCTAGCAGTGTATAAATTAAAATAAAATTAGCCCCATCCTTACCAGCTGCAAAATTAAAGTTATGTACACATCACTGCAACAAAAATGATAATACATTAATATATAGTATTCTGAAATGGGTCATTCCACATAATGACTACTTTTACTTTTGGTTCTTTCAGTTTGTTTTGAACATAAGAGTTGAACTTTTCAGGGTTATATTGCCACTTTTACTCACATATCTAAGCACTTCTTCCACCACTGGTGTAAAGGAAATGACCTTTCATAATTTTTTAAGAAGGCTTTTTTATTCATTTAATTCCTCATTTAAACCACAATATGTTTATTTTTAATATACACCGATCAGCCATTACATTATGACCACCTGCTTGTCATAATGTAGGTCTCCCTTTTGCTGCCAAAACAGCCCTGACCCATTGAGGCATGGACTCCCATGTGTATGAACTGTGTGTTCTGAGACCCTTCTATCAAAACCAGCATCAACTCTGGCCTTGGCCGCCCGTGACCCTGTCAAAGGTTCACAGCTTTTCCTTCCTTGGACCACCTCTGAGATGCTCTGACTCAGTCATCTAGTCATCACAGTTTGGCCCTTGTCAAAGTTGCTCAAATCCTTGTATGGCTTGTCCATTTTCCTGCTTCTAACACTCATAAACTTTAAGGACAAAATGTTCACTTGCTGTCGAACACCTTTCCACTGACAGGTGCCATGATAAGGAGATAATCCACCTGTCATAAAGTTATGGCTGATCGGTGTAGACAAATATAAGTGATAGTAAAACTCTTTACATATGGTTTAATTTGTACAAATTGAGCAAAGAGACATGTTGTTTAGGTTAGAAAACAGTGGCACAGCTTGAGAAATTGGTAAATAAAATTATACCGTGCAGCAAACAGAATAAGTTCTCGTATAGATGGTTAGAAGTAAATACTTTGAGAAACCTGTCAAAGAACACCTGGTGGCACATGGGGCAAGGGATCCTCCTTAAATCCTGGCTACAGCCACGAACACAGCATCTTTCAATGAAACTGTTTCACATACACCCTTTTAATGTGTTAATGAAGTAACTGCTGCTCACCTATTGTCGTAATCACAGTGATTGCGAAGTAGAAGGACCCAGCAAATTTCCACTGGACCCCTGCTTTGTGAGGTTTGAGCTGTAACACGACGTGCTCCAGCTCCTCGAAGTTCTCTTTGGTCAAGTTGTATTTGCGCATGAGTTCGTACTTCCTTGCATCGAGCTTCCTCTTGTGACTCTTCTCCTGTTTGGACTCCAGGGTCTCGAAGACGGCCGCTCCGACCACCAGGTAGGTGAGGATGCTGATGATGAGGGCGAGAGTCCTGGCGTTTTGTCTCTTCATGATAATAAAGACAAAAAAAAATATCATCCAAATGCAGGTGGGAGCTGAGACTCTCTGCGACCTTCTCCTGGCGGATTCCGGATCCAACAGAGGAGGGGAGGGGGGGGGAACTTTGGAGACGGAGCTGTTCTCTCAGCACCACCCCCACATCACAGTTGGGTTGCTACTGTATTTGGACTATTTGTCACCGATTTATATTTAGATTCTGCATAAAAGAAACACAGGGCAATCCCACAGACTGTCAGAGGCGGTTTCTTGGAATAATCAAATCAAGCGCTTAATTTTCCGGAAGCTTTTGCGCGCGGAGTTGCGCGCGCGTGTGCAGCTTTCAACCCTGAGGCCAACATAAATAGTTTGTCTTTTCTCTGACACATTTCTGCAGCAGAGGTGGTTCAGCCTCCAACAAGTAGTCCCTAACGTTTTCAAGTGACTAGCTGCTTGATTCACGTGTTCATCCACGGATGAAATGTTTACCTAATGGCTATTTAAACAGACGAGCTCTACTGGCTTCACAAGTTGTCTAGCAACCTAATGATAACTATCCTTTCCCCATAAGTAAATATTTAAAAACCCACATCCTTTTCAGGGTGAGCAGGCAACAGGATTCTTCAAACAGAACTTTTGTCACACTGTCACATGGAAAAATAATGATTATAAAAAGAAAAAGAATGACTGTGTATAGTTTTATTATTTCATGTCATGGAAAAGGACATTACTATTTCTGAGATATTGCATAAAAGTTTAATATCAGAGAGTAATCACTGTCCTTATTTGCTCTCCTGCCTGAATGTAAAGCTAAACATATTGGCTAGTTGTAGCAATAATATTTTTATCTAGCTCAGAAGGAGCTTTCCAAAGGTTGAAAAAAAAAAAGATTATCCTGGGCTTGGTTTGAGACTACAAATGTATTCAAAGCAGAAAGTCTGCCTAACGAAGTGGAGGTGTGGGGTTTGAAAGCCCTGGGTATGTAAAGGAGAGGTCTGGTCTATTGGGTTGCATCATGGGAAATGTAGGAACCAGTGCTTTTAGAGTTTGACCCAAACTAGAGACTACAAATTCTCGGTAGCTGAAGCTCTGTGGCTTCAATTTTGGCCACTCTAAATACTGAATGGGCTCTTTAATAGTAAATCAGATGACTACGTCCACTTCTTATAGATAGTCTATGTTAAATACATTTAAATGTAACCACTTCAGTTTGGTATAATAACAAAAACTGCCAAGCCAAATTGCAATAACTTTTCGGATAATTTATGGTAACATTTCTACAGAGCACCTCACATACCAGCTTTTTTCATGCTGTATATCAGGAACACCACTAGCTTTATGCCATGTTGTAATGTTTATTGGGACAAAACAGCACATTGGAGATGTTTGAGTGCTACAAAACAAAAAATTAAAAAAATAATAGAAACACATCAGTGCTTTAAAGCAAAAGTTAAACTGATTAAATAAAACTCATGGAGGTCCTTTTACACAGATCAGCTCCATGCTTTCCTGGGTCTTTAAAACAAGGTGTTGCTGCAATTACATCACACTTAAATTGAAACCATTGCTGATCAGGTCCTTCAGGGAGGTACTTGGGAGAGATCTTCAGGTCTTTGAGGTTTCTACAAGGCCTCAAACTCATCCACCCTCTGCTTGGTGTTGCCCTGACGGATCTGTCGCAGGGTCTTGTACTTGTCGCGGCCAGCTCGGACGTTCTCGGCGTGGAGCAGATCGTTCTGGGTCTTCTTGTTGTCGTCTCGGGCTTGTTCCAGCTCTGAGCTCAGGTCCTGTGGAGGGAAAAAACTCCGGTTATTAACCACAAGGACACTCACAGAGCTTTTATCCTGTAGCCACTTTGCAAGATTTTTTTTTGGATATTCTCACATTAGTGCATTTCTGCCAAGTGATGTGATTTTCACTACATTATGATACATCTTGAGTGCCATCATTTACTTAAACTACTTCATCAGTTAGTGATTTGCTCAAATGTCCCAGAATGAATTTCTCAGAATAGCACTCATAAAACACTCTCTCTGAATAATCTCTGTAATTTTATACTCAGCCATGCACAGCTGCTCTTACTCAGCTGTAGGTCACATGTGAGGTTTAGCAGTTAAGAAGTGAGGCTTGCGTTATCAAAACACAACCTGTCTGGTGGTTACAATACATTCTGGTGGTCTATAATGAATTTGTCTTTGTATGATTGTTGATTATCAGTGCAAATGCTGAGACCAGATGGAGACTCCTTCTCTTTGTCCTGGTGTTTTTAAATTTAGATAAGTGAAAAAAATTAAGCTACTAAACAACTGTTTTTATGTAGATTTTCCTACATTTAACCATGTCGTGGAAATTATATTCCTGGTGAGAAGTTGAGCAAATAATTGAGTTACAACAAACCATTGTCTTTTAAGAATTTGTTTAACAAAAGAGAATAAACAGAAGTACTACAACACATCAGCTGGACCAGAGGTTCTGTCTCCTAGACAGTCACTAATGTCTGGCCCAGAGCAAAGGGCTGCATGATCATTTACACAGTCTGAGCATCTGTGTTTTGGGGAACAAAAGATCCTCTACCAGCTTTGACTGGTCCCAGCCAAAACAGGAGAGGAACAGAAAACAACTCCACATCCCTGACCTAAACCCTAGTGTTGTAGTCAAGACCGCCAAAACCAAGTCAAGACCAAGACCAGAGTTTATCGAGACCTAGACAAGACCAAGACTTTCAGGGGCTGAGACCAAGACCGAGTCAAGACCAAGACCAGTTCCCTGCATTGCATGGCACGCAATAAAATGTGGAACGAGATCATAGGTACTTCACAAATTGATCTGTAAGATCCACATTCCCATTAAAACACCCAATTAAAATCCCAAGTCCTCAATGTCCGAGACCGAGTGCAAATGCGGTCGAGTCCGAGACAAGACCAAGACCATCAAAAAGCGGTCTTAAGACCAAGACTGATCTACTACTAAACCCTACACATGTGGACAGACTAGCAGGATGAGAATAATAATAAAAGGAGCAGGTTAAAGATTAAACAGTATATAAGACATAATAATAAAAGATTATAAGTATAAGAAGAAAACAATTTTCTGCCGTTACAAACCACATACTTGAAAAAACACGAAGTTACCAAACTGGAAACACAAGTAGTGTATGTAGAGGAGAGCAGAGTAGGAGAGGAGACAGCATGAGAGCAGCAGAGAATAGTAAAGGGAACATGTTTTTGGAAGTGGAATAAGCTGTCGTGAAGACTGCCAATCTTATATATTTTATATATATATCATGATAATGGGTAAAATCACTTTTTGGTCCAAACTGGGAATTGACCAGCACTGAAATAGTTATTTTAACTTTCACCTAGGGAGAATATGGAAAAAAATGTTTTCTTTGGTTGGGGTGGGCTGTTGCGTAGACTTTTTTTTTTTATCATTTTCTTTGATCATGTACTTCAAAATTCCCCAAATCAAATGAAATCCAATGCAAACACATGTAATATAAATTCTGCTATGTATTCAGATAAGAACATAGAGGTATATATGTGACAATACCTGAAGTGTTGTTGACTATGAACATATTATAGGGCTAAAGCAGTACTGTCAAAATCCTTTACTGAAGCCCCTGAACTCACCTTCAACTGTTTCTGCAGGCGTTCATTCTTATCGGCCTCAGTGAGTCGCTCCTCCTCCTGGTGGTGGTTGTGGATGCCCTGCGTCTGCAGCTCGGCGCTGTAGGTGCTGTTCTCTTCACTGTGCTCGTGGTCGCTTTCGCTGTCCGAAGAGGACGAAGAGGAGGAAGCCGGAGGAGCAGCAGCAGGAACTGAATTACAGGTCATCACAGTGTGCAGCTCCTCCTTCGTCCTTATCAGACTCTCCTCCACTTCCCTAGCCTGGGGCGAAGAGAAGAGGTTTAGTCAACATGTAAAAAAACTGTAACTGAACCAGAGTTAGCCTAAAAATCTAATTTTCCTATGTCGTCCATGGCCAGAAAAGGGTTCCCAAAATAGAAGAATAAGTTGTGAAGTTGTAATCAGGGTCATTCACCGTGCTGTAGCACTACACAACATCTGATGTCAACATACATACTAAGTATTTGCATTTGTTAGGCATCAGTATGACTGTGGCCAGTTTATGGTCAAAGTAAACTAGCAAGCAGAGCTGGACTCTGATCTCTGGTCTTAATTTCACTTTTGAAAAACAGTTTTATGACAACTTGGATGCAGCTTTGCCTTTTCCACTCATGCCATTTGCCATTTCCACGTAATTTATTCCTATAAACAAATTAGGTAATTTATTAAAGGATTCTAAGCTTTTATGTCACATGAATTAGTAGCATGTGTAGTAAATATATATATATAAGAAAGTAAAATGTACATACTTCATAAGTGTAAATATGAAATGCACAGGGGAGTGCCAAGGATTTTGATATGGATTTTCTTTTCTTCCAATACAACAAGTCATGAAAGGGTCTTTCTATTTAGAAAACAATGAATGTGATGAGCCTCAAACCTTTATTTATGGTTTGGTCAGTATTCACGTTTTAATTAGCTGGATGATAAGCTGCACAATAAATACAAAGTCCCTGGAAATATCTGTTGATCTTCACACTTGCCTGCCTACGGACATTCAACTTACTTTCTAGTTTGACATGTTGTTGTTGTGATGTTAGCTATAGTAGCAGGAGAGTTGTCTGGAGCTGGTGTGCTGGCTCTGGGACCGTCTCGTCCTCTCTGCTTGTTCGCTCTATTAAACATGGAATTGAACTTCTCCAGAACCGCCTACTCCACCTTTAACTCCCATTTTTTAGCATTTATAAGCCATATATAGACTTTTAATGAATGGTTTCTAACACACTAATGTGGTTGTGTGCAGCAATTAGAACATTTTTATTATTTGTATTTGTCCGCAATTGTAATTTCTCCTATGAAGACATTTTTTTAATTTAACTTATTTTATTACAACTTTTACTATATTGCCATTTATAAGGCAATAGGTTTATACACCAGCATGCACTTATGCACAGGGTGTTAGAGTTGTTAACAAATACATTAAACATTTACATCTGCTTCCAACTACATTACTACATTACAACAAAAACATGTGTGAATAAAGTTGCTCTATTAAATACACCCCAATTAGCTATTTTTTCCCTCTAATAGGTGGTAAAACACACAATATAAATAAATAAATTCCAGACTGTACAAGTGACATAATGAAGAGTCCTGTGATTAAAAAAAAAACCCTAACAACCAACTGAAAAGGTGACAAGTAGGAAATTGTGTGTTCTGACATTTTCCAGGAATCCCTTTGATCGTGTGTTGGAAACTCACCTTGCTGTGCCATGACTCAGCCTCCTCCTCCTTAACTCTCTTGGCCTCCTCTAGTGCAGCAATCTTGCTACTGTACTCGGCCAGCTCTGAAGCCTGTGGGAGGAAGCACAAACCATGTCGTCAAAAAAAAAAAACCAAGAATAGACACCTGTTTAAACCGGCAGCCTCAGTTACCTGGATGCTCATCACACTCGTCATTTAATGAATGGACGGACAAAAAAACTGAAGGATCAAACATCCACAACTGGAATTCGCCATTTATGTATTTATAGTAATTCCAGTGCATTTACCCGAAAACTGCAGTTACTTCTTACTTTACAAATTCACATTTATCTTCCGATATGCGTATAAATTATCATAAAAACATAAAAATAGCCTTGTATCAGCTCAGTTATAAATATTTGACATTTTAAAGTGAGAAAGAGTTGTAGATAATTTTCTCAGGCTGCAAGATAAATCAGCTGATATGTGTGTATCCTGACTTTAGGAGCTTTGAGTATTTTTCCATCACGACTTTTTCCTCACGTGAAGGCTTTGAGTATTTCTTGCACCATGTACTCACCAGCTGCTCCTGGCTCTTTAGTTGGTCCTCAGCTTGCCTGGCCAGCTCCTCTTTGGCTATTATGGCCTCCATCCTCTCAGCCTCCAGCCGGGCCGCCTCCTGCTCCACCCTCCTCCTCTCCTCCTCCAGCCTCATGGCCCTGTCCAGCTGCTCCTGAAGCTCTACAGGACAAAGTCAGTGAAACACAGTAAAAATCTATGATGTTTTGCACAGGGTGAAAAATTAAACACTCCTTTCTGGCTTATGGACCCTTAAAAATGAACCAGGGTCTACTTGTGTCATGATAACAGGTCATCTCAGGTGGTTAAATTTGAATGATTTTTTTAGACCTCTAAAGACATAAACTGTGCAGTATTTCACAAAAGAATCCCAAAATTGATCAAATATTCAGAAAAAAAACCCATATTTTTTATTAACAAAAATATTTTTCCTCTTTATTTAATCTGAGGACCCTTTTAGATTGAAGGAGCGCCTTTTTGGGACACCCAGGTTTGGAACAACTGACTTTGGGCATATCATATCCATCTTGCAGCCCGTTTGTAGAAAGAGCATTTTCTTTGTCTGCTGGCTGCGTGTTGCCACAATTTTCTAGTGCAGGAACGTGTATTCTCCCTTGTTTTATCGGCCACAATCATACTTAACAACAAAAAGTGTTTAGAAACACTTTTTTGCAGATCTAGGGAACTTTAAAAGACTTGACAGCACTGTTCATTTCTGACCGCCACAAAGTCAAAGTATTGTGATTACGAGCTTGAGTACTTGCAAGGAAATACAAACATGTCATAAATTACAAAAGTAACTCTCTGAACTTTCACTTGTTATATGTATTTCAAGAAAATAAACAGAAGAGGGCAGTAACGCCAAAGTTTGAAATCTAAAATACAACACAACATAAATTACACTGTTGACTTACTGTATGTTTTCCAGAGTTGTATGTTCTGAAGCATAATTTGACCAATGTGGTCTGTAATAAGGAGAATACCAAATTCAGTCAGAGTTATGTAAAGTGTTTGTCTCACCTCTCTCTGCTCTCTTGGTTGTCTCTTCAAACTGTTGGAGCTTCATCATCAGCTCCTGCTTTTCTCTCTCCATGTTCTCCTTCTCTTTCTCCATGGCCTCCCTCTTCTTCTTCTCACTCTCCAGCTGATCCCTGCAGAACACATCAATGAAAGACTGATGATACATCTGTCTTAGATCTTTAAACTAAAACATGGGACTTTTTAAACTTGATTAGTATTCCGTTTAAATTTGATAACCCTTCCCCTACCTCTCCATCTTTTTCTGCAGCCTCTCCTCTTTGGCCTGGGCCTTCATCTGCTGAACCTCTATGGTGTCAGTCTTGCGGCGGCGCATGTACAGCTCATGGTTGCCCATGCAGAGCTGCAGGATGCGCTTGTTGACTCGCAGTCGTGGGGCGTAGAATATGAAATCCTTGGAAAGAAAAACAAAAAAGAAAACATCAAGTAAGGGACAGTTGGGTTTGGTTTCATACATTTTGAAAAAGCACTGAGCTTCTTCAAAAGTTTGACCAATTTTTTAATCCAAATTTTTGAAGCTTTCTCAAAGTTTATGTTCAAGGATATGTTGTTCACCAAAGTCATTATTTTGTTAGTATTATGTAAATATGGTATGTATTTTTTATTTATCCACATAGATAAAAGTTACTTTAAGTGTGTCAGAGTTAGCCAAATTAATAGTTTTCATCTGTTATCTTTGCACAAATGTTTAAATACTACTCACCCTAAAAAGGAGCATACAAATTCTACTAAATCATTGTTTGCACATCTGCATTTTCATATAAACAACTTTAATCCCATTATTCCTGTAAAACTATACCACGTAAATGCCGCTTGGTGCTGCAAGTCTGCGTCCCATCCATCTTATCTTTACACATTTACATACAATTGAGATGCTACCGAGCTTAAAGTATTTACATTAGCTTTCTTATCTATGGGCTTGATGATGAATTTCTTATCACTGAAAGAAATGTTTCTAATTTCACTCCAGGGAAATCCAATCTTTGGAGACAGCCTGCAGAATGGAGAAAAAAAGGGGTGATCAGACAAATTCAACAGCATGTTTAAAAAAAATTATATTCACACTTTGACAGTCACTCAACACACATGTGGTATCAGAGCCAGTGAGACCTTGTGTGTTCATGTTGTGGTAAAATCAAAAGAATTCAGTCAATGACCTCTTCAAAACAGCAGCCATGCGGTCAAACATGTTATTTTAAACTTGACCGACTGGAAGGGAAGGTAGCAGAGGTCAATGACTGCTCATGTGTTGCCCTCCCGTCTACAACTGTATGTCATCAAATTAGTGCGTGCTTTGATAGAATATACGCTATGATGTTAGGAGAGACAGTAATTAAGTAGTGTACTGCATGAACAGTGATTGAAGGCACTGATACACTGACTTACCTGTCCTGCTTCTCATAGATGTTCAGTCCCAGAGCGTCGACTCCCAACCACAGGTCTGTGCCCTTCTTGTTCTTGATCTCAAAGTAGTTGATGCCGTACATTTCCAGGTCCTGAGCAATCTTCAGGTACTCGATCATGGCCTCTTCCCTGTTCAGGTTAAACAGACGGTTAGACTGTAGCCAGATGGAAACATGGAATACACACAGATACACAAACTGCATGAACAAAATTTATCTTACAGTTTGTGATATTATAATTTCCCATAGCCAGCTCCATCTGGAACTAGTTCAAAGTTGGTAAAATACACACGTTTGTTAAGAAATGTATTGCTAAAGCTTTATCTCTTTTGATTTACAACACTTGAATTGTATGTAATGCTTTAGTTAAACAGAAAAAAATAAACACACCTGGGAAATTTAGATTTTTAGATTTTTGCATGCCTGTCTTTAAATTTTAGCTGTTAAATATGAATCTTTTGATATTTACAAATGTCTAAAGCTCAACCTTAAATGGATCAATTAAGGGATTCACAAAGATTCACATTCAGTAAGTAGATACTGTAGTAGTAGTAATACTAAATTTCAACTTGCAATGTGTTAATTCACCACATTGTCTGTTATTGTTAGATTTATTCAGCCTGCACATCACTGTTTGCCTCCCCTGGGAACGGCAAATGAAAATTTACACAATAAATGCATTTTGTTATAAACAATAAAAAAAATTATATAAACACTATTGTGCATCTGCCGTTCATGTGGTCAGTGACAATTACAGGATAATGTCACAATGACTTGTGTTTGTTTTACTTTACTTTAGATGAAATCAAATTAATGTTTATCTGTGAAAAAAGAAAAAAGAAGACGAAGAAGAAGAAAAAAGAAGAAGACGAAGAAGAACAAAAAAGGAGTCCTAAAGTCAGTAAACTGATCAAAATACAGCAATATCTATCTAAAGTTAGCAAACACAGCTACAGGTCATTCCAGACTAAGCAAGGCTGTAGCTGCAAAACCAATGAGCGCACTGAATTGAGTAAGGGCGTGTTGTACTTTTCACTTGTAAGAAGAAGATTTTGTAATTTCTACCATAAAAAGTAATACACATCAAAGTATTTATCTCTTACTTCAGCATTGATCTGTGCTCCCCGTGCCAAACCTGGATTCTCTCTTCCCACTGCTCCTTGGACAGCTTGTGTTGCTCCAGCACTCTGAGGGGAGAGACGAGTTATCAACAACCCACTGGTGAAAATGTAAACAGTCTTTGTATACCTACAGAGCTAATCAAACACATGCTGCATTGTAGTTTCTTTCCTAACCGTTATAGCTTATGTTGCCATTTGTGAGTACGTAATAGGACATTCAACGGGTTCATAATTTAGTCACTGAGGAAGCAATTTGATTAAATGATTGCCAGTTTAACAGGATTCAGATTGTTGTAGTTTTCAATTTATGGCAAGTATCCTTTCTTGATACACACAGGCACTGTCCTCAGAGAGATCTGCTGTTTAGTTTTTTCCTTATCCAAATATCACTGATCTTTTTAATGCCTGATTTAACTGGTTTAGGCTTTTGTGTCTTGCTCAAGAGCGCTGTGTTGGCATTGAACATGATTTTGAGGGGTCACACAAGATGAGAAATAGCTTATACCACCACAAGTAATATCTATTTTCTAAAGATGTTCCTCTAATCTTTGTTTTTTTCATGTAGATCTGTAAAAGTTTAGGCCTCTAAAAATGATCTTATAAAATAAAAAAGGGTAAGAAAGCATTCCTTGGCTGACTTGGTCATGACCCACTGTAATTTGCAAGCGTTGATCATGGGTCACTAGTGGACATTGCTTTATTTTATATTATTAAGGGGTTGCAAGCGAAAAAGGTTAAGAACTTCTGTTGTAGTTGGCACTGATCCGCTCATACATGCTAACATTGTGTCCATACATTTTTACTTCCTAATCGAACATATCTAAATCTCAAATAAATTATCAAATAATATTTAATCAATGATTTAAATAAATAAAAACTAAGGATCATGCATTCTTCCTGATCTTCATCATCTATCACGTCCATACTCTTCACAAAATCAATAAACATATCAGACACTCTTTTCGCCCTTTTAAATACAAGCAACATTTCCAGAGGACTTAATAGCCTAATAATCTGCCTCACCCTTTGTTGAATACTTGGCCTGTTAAGTCTTTTTCCAAAACAGTGCAGTAAGTTTTTTTGGCATGGAGATAACAAAGATTTATAATTATTAATTCCCTTTAAAGAAAATCGTGTATTGTGTAATCTGTGTACAAGTTCATTTGTTCTTAATCATTTTATTGACCTTTTATTTGTCCTATCTATCTACCCATTTTCTCACCTCTTTATTAATATATTTACTACTAATTCCAGGTTTTGAGCATATACCCTTTGATTTTTTTTAGCTGTGGGATTTCTTTCTTCTATGTGTATTTGTTGACCTGGGTCTCTGGCAAGTGAAGTAAAATACCAAAGAAATGACCACCACCTGCAACAGAGCTCATACATTCTCCGACTCACACTCACCTCTTGGGCAGCAGGTGCTCGGAGGACAGGTAACCTGTTTGATGCACTGACTTGTCGTACTCTCCGTACTTGGCCTGGACGGCGTAAGAGGCCAGCAGCACAGCAGTCTCTGGAGGGCAGTAGACATCATCTCCCTGAATGTCCTCCTTCACCTGCAGAAAGAAAAGCTTCCGGGTGACGTCCTGGATCAGCTCCTCTGCCACATCCTCGGGGTAGAACTTGACCCTCAGCTTGAACTGCAGGGGAGTCTCCTTCTTCACATCCTGGGCCATCACCTGAGCAGAAGACCGCAGAGAAAATATGATAAAAGATGATGACAAGGTATGGTAGACGGAGTAGATTGAAATTAAGTATTAGTAGCAAGGGCGTCACTTTGTGTTGAAAAGTGGTGGGGACATAGTAGCTCAGATTAGGGGTGTGACGAGACATCACGATACGCAATATAAGGTTTACGAGAACGAGACGGAAAGATCCTTAAACAGCTTTAAAGATAGCCTCAGTGCTGAGATATATGAGTGGGGGGTCTGGAGAGACCTCCCCCAGGAAGTTTTGATCTTTAAACACTTCATTTCCTGCATTCTGGTGAACGTTTTTGCACCAATTTATGGTGGAAATGTTTTTATTTATGTAATAGGAAACACAAAATTCAGGTGGCAGGTGCATTTCAAAATATATAAATATAATATAATTGAAAGCAGTGCTGCTCTCAGTCATTCTGTGTTGCTTTCAGATCTGTTTCTCCTGTAAATCAACTTTTCTCCTGTAATATCATCCCTGCTGAGGCAACACATATGTAGACATGATTTAGTCTTTCCTCCTCTTTTGTCATGTTCAAAGGGAGAGAACGGAAAACTTAGCCAAAAAGAAACTGTGTTAAGAAGTTGTTAAAGTTACTGATGGATGCATGCACGTCTTTGGGGCATTTTATAATCAGTAGCTTGGTTTTTTTAAGGTTAAGTTACTTTTTTTGGAAAATTAACATCTGTTTCTTCTATATTTTAATTGCATTGCATGTTTTCTTAATGTGCAAATAAACCTTTCTCAAAGAATTTTCATTTGTTATTTAATGCCAAGCAATATATTAGCACGTTTTTTAAAAACAAATTATGCTTTAAAAAAGTGATGGGGACCAAATCAGCAATTTCAAAATGTGGTCTCCAGTGTATGTGACACCTATGATTAGTAATATGGCCTAGTACAGAAGAAAAGAGAGTATAATATACCCTAGAATATAGTACAGAGGGGTTTAATATAGAACACGGTGCAGTTAGGTAGAGAGGAGCAGGATAGAGTATTTAATTAGGAAAGTTTTGACAGGACAGAGTAAGACAAAGTGTTTTAACTTGTATTAGAATATATTAGAGTAGTATTCATACCAGTAGGAGCCAATATACATCGAGTTAGAAAAAAGATCTTCCTGACCGTGGTCAACTTGCAAGTGTTGATAGGAGGTTCCAGGAAAGATTGCAGAGCAGCTAAAGTATATATGTATATCCACATATTTGTGTTTAGGGGAAAAAGAAGCAAATTGGTGCATCTATGTTTAATATATTTATGCTCATAATATCCACTATCAGCTACGACAAACTGGCTGCCAATGGCCCACATCCCACCATCCTGAGTCAGCTGTAGCACCTGACATCACATGCTGAAGCTTGATAGTTTGTAAAAAATAAATAAAATAAAACACTTAGGACGCAAGCAAGAAGGCTGAGATAGATAGCTGAAAATCATTTTTAAAAATGGCTGAAATGCCAGCCTCTATCACTCCAAGTAGTAGTAGTACAAATGCTAACTTGACCAAAACTAGTGAGAAAAGAAGCCAAACCTGAACATGAACAATTCCAGGATTATGTTTTGTATGGAGACAAATTATAACATTTACTTTTTATATAAGTAATGTTGTCAAATAACTACTTTGCTTTTTAAAACATTGCAGTAGAGTAAAGTAAAAGAGAATCCAGTTAAGTAGAAGACAGAAGAGTAGGACAGAGTGGAATTGAGTTAATTTAAAACAGAGTTTAGTTAAAGGAATAAAGTAAGCTTAAGTTTGTTCATTTATATCAGGATAGTGTTAAGAAGAGTGGATCAGCAAATAAAATAAAGTTAAAGAATACATTACAGTAAAATAGTGTGAAGTAGAATATGGTACAGATAAGAAGAGAAGGACAGAGTAGAGTATAAACAGTGTAAGATCAAATCCTTCAAGGTACATTGGAGTAGGTATCAGGTTAAAAGAGCAGGATGATGAACAAGAACAAAACAATGTGTCAGTTTGCATCACACTCATCTAAAAGCACAGATTAACCTTCTTTTCGAAGCTCAGCCATGTGATGAACCCTTTGGCGTCAACAAACTGCAGCCCGAAGTACCAAATCTCACGTAGTCCAATGGTCCTGGCAACCTGAGACACAGAGAGGAACCAAGACACGATGACCGAGGATCTCCACATCCTCTCCTTCATTTCTTCCTTAATTTTCTTTATTTGTCACACTTGTAATTGTCTGGCCATGAAGAAACAACCACTGAACAAGCTGTCATTTGCAGCACAAAGCAGGATTATGCAAAAACTATAGATACACTAGTGTGCACCAGTCTCTCTAAACAACTAACAGTATCTGAGGTAGTGAATATACTTAATCACTGAGCTGACTTCCTGTCAAGTACAAAGGTTTAGGTAATTATACACGCTACAGCAGGCTCCAGGGAAAATGGTGCATTTTTGAGTTTTTCTAACAAAGGAGAAGGGACACAAAACCATCCGTAATTTAAAAACATGACTTTGACCGTTTGAAAGTCAGCATGACTGGAGTTTTGCAGTTTTGGCTTGACAAAGGAAATGTGTAATTAGCTGCGTGCACTGTACATTTTCTACAGATAAATTGCATTTTTTTAAACTTGTTTCCACTATGCTATGATACAATCTGATTTTACCAACAGGATACATTTAGATAAAGTATAATCAATAAATAATTCAAGTACTGGGAGTGTCTGTAAATAGCTGGGAATGCTACTACTCTGAAACAAATGCTCTTTGATATAATTAGGAAATGTTATAGAAGTACATTTACTCAAGTTCTGTACAATTTCGACGTACATAAACTTTATTTAACGCTTTAATTTGATGGTAGTTTATACATGTTTCACGATATTTGAGAGGGAAATATTACACTTTTTACTCCACTTACTTTGCTGATGAAGATTTTACATTCAAAACATATGATCAGCTTATAAAAGACACACTGTTATGGATTAAACTACACAAAATTGCTTGACCAACTACAACAATAAATGCTACATTCATATTAATTCGGCAGTAACAATGATCCAATAATATATTAACAGGGGCCATTTGTCTACATGCAAATACTGCTAATACTTAAAGTGCGAGTGCTTTTACTTTAAGTAATGAAGTATCTGTACGCTGCTGTATTGCTACTTTCACTTAAATAAAATATCTGAATACTTCTTCCACCACTGCATACAACAGAATCAGATAGGGTCATGGTTAGCCATGAACAGAACTTTATCAGATGAAAGATTGGAGTTCCCAAGGTCCCAGCTAGGACAACTATGATCCTCACGTACACGCTTCTTGTGCTTTTCATACTGTAACATACAGACCTGGTCAAAAAGCTGCTTCCCTGTGGTGTTGGGGTGGAATGAAAACTCCAGCTCTGCGTCCATAGTGGTGACGCGAACATTGACCTGCAGCAAAAAGGTAATTTAGTCATATGATGACTAAAGTTTTTCTTTTTCTACAAACCCTCCTATTTCCATTCGGCCCGAGCATTTAGCAGTTCTCCCTGATATAAATCTGAATCCATCAGTCCTGCATTTCTCATACTTGTGCATGTTTCTGTAAGATCACATCTTTCATTTTATAGAAATATTGCATCTTAATTTGGGAACTTTTGATTTTGATGGTTAAATTATAAAACGCAACTTCTTTTATCGTAACAATCATAAATAATATATTCAGCTGTGTAAAGGATGTATTTAATGTGGAGCTGTGAAGTGGATTGTTCATAAACTATAATTGCTCACTATCTCATTAGACTTTGGACTGCCCTTGCGAGGTGCGACAAGGTTGCACATACGAAGATTAAATATCAAAATACTCACTGCATGCCAAGTTTCCTTCAGACTTTGCTATTGTTAGTAAGGTTTTTATAACAAGAGGCAATTAAACTAACAAATAAATCTGACTTTCAAGTCTTTCTAGAATGCTTTTCCCACAAGAAAGAAAAAGGCTATTCTTAGTTTTTTCCAAAAAAGCTTAACATACTGCATGATTTCGGCCTGCAGGCCAGGTTGGGCTTGTAGTAGTTACACAATCATTTTATGAAGTTAAATTAGAGCACACCCCGGGTGTCATAAAGATAAACCTGGAAAGCTGGAACATTTATTTATCAAATCTCTAATATGTTTCTCAACTGTTTCCACTTCCATGATGACATGCGTAAGATAGCTTCTTAACTGATGCATTCCTGCTGGCTACATTGGCCCATCCTTTCTCAAATCATTGACTGTGAAAATCACCACAATGCAAGCAGCAATCAGTATGTTGCTGCATTAAACTTCGGAGGGGTTTTTGAATTGTTTATACTTTGATTGTATTTTTTGGAATCCACAAAACTCTCACTTTCCTATTTAACTTTTAAAAGCTAAGCCCGTCAACTCTTAAATCATGTTTTCAGTATTTTCCAGAACACAAGCAATACCTGCTACCAACACTCAGAAATTAGTTTGATGTCAAGTTAGTTGAATGTCAATCAAGTTGAGGCAGATGTCAGCATGACCTCTTAATAATTTCTCCTTGGAGTGTCAATATAAGCACAGAGTTGCAGACGTAATGCACAGGCCGGCCTTTCTTATCAGTTTTCCTTCTGACTGATGCTAAATACTTAAGCAACTCTAGCTGAGTGCATTTAGGACTTACAGCAAATAAAACATTGTGGTTTCTTTTGTTTGGGATGGAAACCTGATTATGCTGACAGCTCTTGACATTTACAAACCACTCCAGTCACCCCAGCTTTAGCCATGAAGTAGCATTTTAGTAGCCTTTCTTTCGGCTAGGAATGTGTGCAGCATGGGTCAAACTCTACATTTGGTTAATGAGTAAATGCCAAGAAGGATAGATGTCTCTTAGAAATAAGTCACAAGCTCGAACACAGAAAAAACATGTGACTAAAACATACATGATTTACAGTTAAATTTGATTTAATCTCAATGCTCTTTCTCCAAAAGTATATAGGGATAAATATTTCAACAACCATTATAGGTGGATCTATAAACCCACCCTCCCCCTCTTTCAAACTTGGACCAGGAAGAGACATGTCAGTGACGCATTTAATTCTCTTGTCTAGAAAAGTCTTACTGTTTTGGGCATCTTGGCTCCAGTTGGTAGGTGAGCTCCAGCAGAAGAATGTGTTTCCGAGGCTGACCGAGTCTGCAGTGACCGGCTCCGAGCAGAACCTCCACCTGATAAAGAACGCAGCTCAGCTCTCGCTGGCAGACTCAAGGGCAGGGCTTGTGTCCTTTGAACTCGGCTGTAGATCACTCACAGTGACGTAGGAGGTTCAACTTGGTTACTATCACACAAACTGACAGACTTACCTCCGCCGTGACCACCTGGCATGGCAAGACACACAGCTCCACCCAAAGACAATTCCCTGTCTCAGCACCTAAACTGCTGTGACCTTTGATCAGACCATGTGAAGCTATATAGGTTCGGACATACTATTTATGTTGCCTGTTTGTTGAGGTGACATGAGTGAGTCATGGGCTGTCATAAAGAGACCATATCAAGATAACATCCATGTACCATGTTCTTGTGGTAAAAGTCAAGTGAAGCAAACTCTAAGAAGCTTGAGATTTACAGACTTTAATGATAATTGTACAACAACAAAATCAGGCACAAAACAAATGAACTGATTATAATCATGTAAACATTCAGTGTTTTTTAATTTCATACATACATACATACATACATACATACTCTAGTGGATAATGCATTTAATGCCTACATTTTATACTAAAATCTAGCGCTATAACAATTAATAGAAGATTCAGTAAACCGAAAATTAATTGGCAACAATTTTGATAATAATAAAAAGTTGTTTAGAAAGACTCAAGGCCTGATATTTTATGGCTCCAGCTTCTCACATGTGCCATTTTTCTACTTTTCTTCCCTTTAAATCACTGTATATAGAATACGTTGGGGTTTGGACAAATAGAGACAGAGATCTGTAGACATTACCGAGTTAAGGGAAACTGCGCTGGGCAATTTTGCGATATTGTACAGACTGAACGATTAAGCAATTCTTCACGATCAATGATGAGAAAGACTGTTAGAATCCTACAAAAATCACATTCAAGGAAATGTGAGTGCTGATGTTTAGCTAGTTATCTGGTCTGTCAGCTCACTCTCCCCTTTCTTAATCGCTAAATGGCATTTAATTTGACATGTATGGCTTTCTGTGAAATAAATCTAATAATGTTCCTGTGTTCATTAAGTTTATTTGTTCTTATTGCTCTGACAAAGGCTCACGGTAACCACATATAATGCACTGCAACTGTATGTAGAGGCTAGAGGTAAAAAAACCAAAAAAACAATTAAAGTCCCCCTCCATTCAAAAATGTACGTTTACTTATTATTACTTCATTTTTGAAAGTTTCTTTGCTCACCTTAAATCTGAGTTTCACGTGTCATCACAACTAGTTTGGAAGCCAGTCGTGGTCAAATATGATACACAAGTGTAGTGTATTAAAAATCTGCATCATTTTATTCTCCATTCCCTGAAGTTTATCAAAACAGACTTCTTCTACTCATGACATAAAAAAGGTACATTAAAGCTATGTCATATAATAAAGAAGCATGTGAACCTTAGTTCAAATAAATTAGGTTCTGATTCTGGTCAAGTAAAGAGAAAGAATTCAAAAAGCTAACAAAGTCCTCCATAACAAGACTTTCTCACAACTACATTTTACAAAAAGGTAAATGAGATTAAAACTCATCTTTGATTTGAAAATTAGGCTGATCCTCTGGTTTGAAGTCTTTGTTGGGACTTCCATCCTCGGTGAGGATGCGTGATGCTGTGTAACCCACAATGGGATACTTTTTTTTGTACGTGTCTTCAAATATGCTCTCCAGAGACTTCAGCTGCTCATCAGTGAGGCCTGTCTGTGGATGCAAAGATGGAAAAAAAATGGAAAAAGAGCTTTTATTAACACTTGTGCTGTCATATGTTGTTGTACAGATTGTAAAACCCTTTGAGGTAAATTTATCATTTATGATTTTGGGCTATATAAATAATTTAACTTTATCTTAATATTTAATCCAACAAAAGTCAAAATGTTGCACTTTACTGTGTGTCTGGAAAGGAATAAAGTTTTCTAATGCTTGCAGTAGTGAAAACCACATTTTTACTAATTTGTTAGCAAAAATCCAAGTGCAAAAGTGTTGAAACATATTAGTTTTTACCAATAAATCATTGTTTCTCAAAAGGACATAACCAGGAACTTAAATGGCAGGTTGCTTTCAGGTATGCTATTTC